>NW_007251276.1:393105-393382 GCF_000164805.1 Carlito syrichta
TGAGCTGGCGCCCGCCCGCGCTTCCAGCCACTCGACGGGCGGCCGGAGCCCGCCGCGGCCCTCCAGCCCGACTCCGACTCCAAGGCAGACAGACAGACAGACAGGCCAAGGGACCACCCCGTCTGTCTGCAGAGAGGCCCTCCCCCGCACGGAAGGCCACGGTGCAAGTCTCAACACTCCTGGAAACCCCAGGTTTCTCCCTTGGTGGCTGGCTTGTCCTTCGGGTTGGAGCCTCGCTGTCGCCCAGGCCGGAGTGCGGTGGCACGGTCACGGCTCA
>NW_007251276.1:393402-408031 GCF_000164805.1 Carlito syrichta
CCAGCCCCTGGGCCCGGCAGCCCCCCCTTCCGGCTCCCGGGTACCTGGAACGACAGACGTGTGCCCTCAGGCCTGGCTGATTTTTTTTTTTTTCAGCGACGAGGTCTCCCTCTTGCCAGGATGGTCTCAAACTCCTGGGCGCGAGTGATCCTCCTGTGACATGAGCCACTGAGCCTGGCCTAAACCCGAGGTTTGGATAGCAAAGCAAGTCCAACACAGAGGTGACCCAACTCGCAGGACTCGGGTGGGCACGGAGGCCGGGCACTTCTGCCTTCGGGAATGACCGCACACAGACGCCAGCCTAGTGGCCTTGGCCTGTGTTACGAGCCCCTCCCAGTCTGCCCCCGGGCCCCAGTGCCTCAGGCGAAAGCCACGACCCCTCCACCTCACCCAGGCATCCCCTCTGAGGGCCGCCCTCTCTTTGGGCACATCTGAGCTTTCACTTACCAGTTATTGATCGCTCGATTGATTGTAGCAACAAGGTCTCGCTGTGACCCAGGCTGGTCTCAACTCCTGGGCTCAAGCAGTCCTGCCTCAGCCTCCCGGAGCGCTGGGATTACAGGTGTGAGCCACCGAGCCCAGCAGAGCTTTCCCTTATCCACCAGGGTTTTCTGAGTAGAGGGAAAATGCCCTTCTTAGGTCATCTGCATGAAAACGGGCAACATGCGGCGTTTATTTTATTGCACCCTCTACCCATACTCCTTGGTGTGAAAGTTTATTCTTCTAGTTCTCTTTGTCTTTTGCAGAAAAGAGATTTCATGTGTTGCTCTGGTGCAGAAAATCAATGCTTTGAAATCAATGGTAATTTTTTCAGGCCATGTAGAATTATTCACATGGCCAGCAAAGTCTGCTGCTGTTAGAAAAAGGTAGTTTGTTGCAGAGGAGACCTTCAAGGTTGAAACGTGCCCACAGGTGCTTCTGAGCGGCTTCTCTTTGTAGAACCTAAACGTTTCCATCCAGCCCACGGTTGCTTAATCCTGCCACATAGCGGGGACCCTCGTGTGTGTAAACGCGAGCGAGCTGCCACCGTGACCCTCGGGAACTTAATGAAGGTGAATGTTGTCAGACCAAGGGTGGGGCGTGGGACAAGCACATGTACATCCCACAGATGAGTAGTAATGGCTACAAGGTAGTGGAGGAGTGAGATGACAAGCCCATAAATCGCGATGGAGATTCCGAAGAGGCAGAGAGAGATGGCCTTGGGTTGGCTTCGGGAAGCCGTGGAAGAAAGGCCATGAGCATGACCGGGACTGTCGAGCGCTTGACAGCCGACCAGCCACGGCCAGCCCCTCACAGCAGCTCTGGGAAGTAGCCGTCACCATGCCCATGGTGCAGAGAGGTTGACCAGGTCACAGAGTTGAAGTGACTGGCCCTGGTCACTTGGCCAGGAAGAGAGAGCCGGGTCCTTGTTTCTTTCTTCACATGGTTTCGTGGTGGCATTCGACAAGGTCTGTCAGGTGAGAGGGTGGTCTGGTCATTTCGGGTCTTGCTAGTGGACGGAGTTGCGCTTCAGGGGACACACGACGGATGGCACAGAGTCTTGGGCCCACAGACACGGAATCCTCTAAGCCCAGGACGGGCTTTCGAAGGCACAGTTCCCCAGAACTGACCCTGGGCTGGCAGGAAAAGCTGCCCAGTGTAAAAACCCTGAAAAAGAACTTCCAGCAGCTCGTGAGCAGAAAGAGCATGGGCTCTTACCCACACCAGCTCATGTTCCTTCCTCTGAGAGGCCTGAGTTCTGTTGCTGAGCTAACACCTTGGCCTATGTACCAGCGCCCAACAGGTGGGTCCTGCCTGTCTGTCCTTCCCAGGGTGCCCCAGGCCTGGACAGCTGTCAGCAGGGACTTCCTCTACCCCAGACCTGGCCCATCTTCACAGCCATCGATGGGGGGACGTTCCTGAGGCCTGGCTCACCCGTGCTGTGCCTTTGTGAGAATTAGAAGAAACTTCCTTTCCTGGGCAGCTGTGCAGCCTCGGTGGCCCTCCTGGCACCTCCTCTAGAGAGAGCCAGTACCTGCCAGGCAGCTGGCTCTGCCCCTGGAAAATTGTTTACCCAAAATGCAGCACCAACATCATCTCAGCCAAAGCTGCGGACTGGATAGTGAGTCCCAAAACCTCTAGTTGTGGTGACCCCTCCCGACAGAGCATCTGGGGTAGCGGGGAGGGGCAGGTGGGGAACCACCCTGGCTCCCCAGAGCTTTGTTTCTGCTGCGAGGTAATAAGTGCTTCGGCGGCAAAAATCACAGCCTGGCTAGTCGGCCATAAATCACACCAGGGTGAGCGAACCTGCGTGGCATTCATTACCCACATTGTCAGCAAACGCACTCTAGACAAACGCTGCTCAGATGAGCAGATGCAGACGAGATGCCCGAGCAAAGGTGGGCAACACACTCCAACTTGGTATCTTGAGCAATTGGGATTGCAGGTGACGCATATCCTGGAGAAAACCGGTTCCTTCCAGCTTTCTCCCAGGAGACCACACACCACCGGGGGCATCTCAGAGACATTCCTGACAAGTTGTAAATGGTCTGAGTTTTGATCAGACCAAGAATGTATCATGCATTCCGGGATAACCGAGCAATTTGCACATCACAGTGAAGAATCTTCTCCTTGGAGGGACTTGGTCAGCCCCTAAATCAGTACCCTAACCTGGATACTGTAAATAACTCCAAAGCTCCTTGCTTTCTGGGGAAATTATAGGCAGTTTTTTTCTGTAACAAAGAGCCAGCGCTTCTACCTAGTCAACATTCAAAAGATCCTTCAATCCAGAAAGTTTCTGAAGCCAGAAGCAATTTTCTGGACAAGTCGGAGTCAGAGCATGGGTGCACACCTGTTCCCAGAAGTGCAGGACTGTCCCTGACAGGGACTACGGCCGCGAAACAAGACTCGGTCAGGATACTTCCTTATTTTTGGCACCTCACAAGTTGCCAGACCTTTTGGGGTGCATTTGTAAAGACAACAGAGAGAAGAGAGGGAATGACAGGCACAGAGCTGACCTTGGGTCCTAGTTCCAAGTGCAGTGACTTGCATTCATGACACAGGATGGTACCACTCGGGGCTTGTGCTGGCAGTGCACAGCATTGCACTGACATTATGCACAGCATTGCTGATTCGGCACCTCAGAACCAGCCTGCTTTATGTCCTGGGTCTCCTGGAAGGGCGCAGTCCAGGGCCACGCTGAGTAGTTTTATGGCCAACAAACCGCATCTCGCTGAGGCGTCTGCTCCAAACTCTGCCCACTTTGGCTCGTTCTCGGCAGTTGGGGTCTCAGGCCCAGGCCCCGTTTCTCCGTGCGCTTTGCTTCTTTCACGCAAAGAATAGCATATTCAGCAATGCTGATGGTTTCCCACGTTGTCATCCTCTTACTGGGAGTTCTTTTTTTTTGAGTCGGAGTCTCACTCTGTCACCCAGACTGGAGTGCAGTGGCCGCTCCCGGCCACCGCAGCCTCCACCTGCTGGCCTCCAGTGATCCTTCTGCCTCAGCCTCCCGAGTAGCCGGAACTACAGGCATGTGCTACCATGCCCGGCTGTTTTTTGACTTATTGTAGAGATGAGGTCTCGCTGCCCAGGCGGGTCTTGAACCCACGGGCTCAGGCAATCCACTCACCTCAGCCTCCCAAGGCACAGGATTACAGGCTGAGCCACCAAGCCCGGCTCTTACTGGGAGTTCTTAAGTGCTCCCAGGCTGCTAGATTCTGGCGTCACCCTGGATCCTAAAAGACAATGAACTGAGCAAAAGATGTTCAGGCTGGTATCGCTGTGAAATCCCAGGCGGGGAATGGGGAAAGATTATTATTGCTTCTCTGTCTTCTGAGCCAAGGACTTGTCCATAAGCTTTGCCCAAGAAGCTATTATCCCAGGAGCCAGGGAACATGAGGTAGGGAGTCAGGACTCCGGGAGCCTCCGAGGAGTGCAGGCCCTGGTTCTAGCCCCTCTGAGATGACAAGCTGAAGCTCCTACGTTTTCCAAGATTCTTAGAGGGGAGCCATGGAGGACTGGCCTTCTGCACCCAGCGGGGAGGATCGGTGTCTTTCCCAAATGGTGGTCAGACAGTGCATCACTCTCTTCCACTCAGGGCATGTTTTTATTGCCGTTCCTTCTCCATTCCACAGAGGGAGAGGCGGGCCTGGCATGCTGGCTGTGTCTGCAGAGTGACTTGTAAGTACGCGGTTTGTCCTCTCCACCTCAGCTTCCACATGAGGTAAATGCTGCCCGGGAGACGATAACTAATGTTTCAATTATCCAAAAATTCTGCGAGCAAACTTGACTGAACCAGCCAGGATACCCTGGCATCTTTTAAAACAACCCCACGACATAGAGCATTTCCCTTGCCAATGCACATGGGATCCGGTTTTATTTTTGATGATTTCAGAGATTTAAAAATGTCAAAGAGACTCTGGCTGTAAATGTCCCCATAGTGATTTTGTCAATTTGTACGTAAAAGAAAGCAAGCTTTGCCACTGCCCCTTCCAAAATCACGCAAGCTGTGGGCCCTGGGCCCTTCCTGCCACACCCCCGTCCCATTCGTGTTCTGATCTTCCACACACTTGAAGAGATGTTATTTCGATGCTCCTACCAAGGAGAAAATCTTCCCTGTGTCTTTAGTTTTGTTTGGTTTTTTTTTGAGTTGGAGTCTCACTCTGTCGCCCAGACTGGAGTGCAGCGGCCGCTCCCGGCCACCACAGCCTTGACCCACTGGGCTCCGGCGATCCTTCCGCCTCAGCCTTCCGAGTAGCTGGAACTGCAGGCACACACTACCACGCCCGGCTGATTTTTTGATTTATTGTAGAGATGAGGTCTCGCCAAGTTGCCCAGGCGGGTCTCGAACCCGCGGGCTGAGGCAATCCACTCACCTCGGCCTCCCAAAGTGCTGGGATTACAGGCTGAGCCACTGAGCCTGGCCCCTGGCTGATTTTTAAGTTTCTTTTAGAGAGGAGATCTCGCTATGCTGACCAGGCTGGTCTTGAACTTCTGGTCAAGCAATCTTCCCTTCTCTGCCTCCCAAAGCACTGGGATTACAGGCGTAAGCCAGGCCTCAGCCATTCTTTTGACAAGTATTTACTGACGGTCTCCTGTGTGTCAGATGAGGGCAGCAACACATGTCACTGCCCTTAAAGAGTGAAGCAACAAGTCAACAGATAAATACCACGACCACTTAAACACTAGTGAGGATACGTACAGGAGCTCGGTGAGTGGGCGGGAAGGGAACCGTGGATCTTGGATGCCTTCCCGGTGGAAGCCATGTGGAAACTGAGACCCGAAAGCTGTCAGGTGAAGAGCTGGTTTGAGAGAAACACACTGGCGACAACATGAGAAACAGAAGGGACTGCCGAGAAAGGAAGTGGAGCCAGGGGGAGGCCACGGCAGTCTTCCTGGAGACGGTGCCTGGCCTGGCTTGGGAGGCGACGGTGTGTGGAAGCGGCAGCCTCCAAAGCGGATGGCCGTAGGGGAGAGGGAGAGGAGGAGCGTTCTGGGTGGGTGACTGCACGGGGGATGGCGGGGGACCCTGGAGGAGCAAGAGGGGAAGACCACAGCGCCCGAGGGACCGTTCCTTAGAAGGGGCTGCAGGGGCAAGGCGAGAGCAGACCTCGCTTCCGTGTTAGACGGACTCTCGGTGCTTCTGGAACCCAGAGGGGAGGCCCAGCGGGCAGGGGGGCGCCCGGGCCGGAGCTCAGCAGGAGTGGGCACTGGGGTCAGGCCTCCGGGCCCTCGGGTCGTGGAGACTTGGGCGAGGGTTTCAGGCTTCCCAAGTACTTTAGCGGCCCCCTTAGCCATCAAGTATCTGGTGCTAATTACAGATAACAGCAGGCCTCATCTGCATATTTACAACAAAATGTACTAATTACAAATTAGCTTTATCTATTCATTAAAACAAGCCCAGGAGGCCTTTTTACTTGGAAAGGCTTTGATCGCATTTAGTTAAATTACTGTGCATGCACCTGGAAGTGCTAACAGCTGCATTTCTCCTCTGCCATTGTATAAATCAGACCAAATCAGACTGGCAAAGCAGAGGCTCCACTGGATGGAAAAGCAGAGAAGAGTCCATGTTGTACCCTCAGGAAGCCAAGGCACGCATGTGGTTAAGAGAAGTTTCCAGTGTCATGAAAAGGAAAGTCCAAAATTACTCCATTTTTTTTTTTTGATTTGGAGTCTCACTCTGTCGCCCAGACTGGAGTGCAGCGGCCGCTCCCGGCCACCGCAGCCTCCGCCTGCTGGGCTCTGGCGATCCTTCCGCCTCAGCCTTCCGAGTAGCCGGAATTACAGGCACGCGCTACCACGCCCGGCTGATTTTTTGATTTATTGTAGAGATGAGGTCTCGCTGCCCAGGCGGGTCTCGAACCCGCGGGCTCAGGCAATCCACTCACCTCAGCCTCCCAAAGGCGCGGGATTACAGGCTGAGCCACTGAGCCCGGCGAATTACTCCAATTTTTAAGGAAGTGTTGTATAACTCCTCCGCCAGAGGAAGCAGGCCCCCAAACCTTCCCTAAATGGACCTCTGAAGGCCCGGGCTGAGAGCCAAGGCTTGCCCTGCTCGAAGGCATGAAAGGGATTTGGACTCCACTGGAAAGGCTGGGAATGAACGAGTGATAATTGCATGCAAAACCTGGCCAACTGACCGTGGCTAACTCCAAGAACAAAAGCGAATCAAAAGAAAATGCTGTTTGTAACGCGGTAACCCCAAATCTGAGAGGGCATGCCCATAATGTTTACCTGGTCCAGAGACGTCACCTGGAGTTCCAGCAGAGCGAGACACTGGTTTATTAAAACTCACGGGAGGCACCGATGGCGGCCAGTCGGTGAAGATTCTGTACCTTGGGACAGTCCAGCCAGCAGTTTTATCATCAAAACAAACAAGTTAGTCGTTCAGATTCCATACAGTGCTTACAGCTGCATTGATTAGGAGTGACGACTACATTACCTTTAGGTTTGCTTGGTCGCCTGCATCCCATGGCTGGTCACCTGCGTCCTACGACTCATTACGGGGAATTCACCTCTCCGTCAGAGACCAACCTTGGCCAGAGCCACTCCCCAAGGGAGTGGGAAGGAAGAAGCCAGATACACCAGGAAACAGTCCATGTTGGGACAGCACCTCACGCCGTTCTAGCTGGGAGGGTCTCAGCTGTGCTGCAGATACTCAACTGCCCCCTGATGTAGCTGAAAGCAATGGCATAACTATCGAGAAAACGAAGAGGGGGTGACTGTGTAGACACGGGAGAGACGACCTGGGCTTCCACAGGAAATCTAAGGTGCGAAAAAAGCACCCTAAGTATGCCATCTGCAAGTAGGAAGGTCAATACCAGAAGAGGAAGGAGACTTGGGAGGGAGATGGAGGGGTGAGGACAGGAGTCTTCTGTTATACGCCTTGACTTTTTTTTTTTTTTAGTTGGAGTCTCATTCTGTCGCCCAGGCTGGAGTGCGGGTGGCACGCACGCTTACGGCCACCCCAGCCTCGACCTGCTGGGCTCAGGAGATCACTCCACCTCAGCCTTCCCAGTAGCCAGAACTACAGGCGTGTGCTACCACACCCAGCTACTTTTTGATTTATTGTAGAGACGAGGTCTCACTGAGTTGCCTGGGCTGGTCTCAAACCCACAGGGTCAGGCAGTCCATTTGCCTTGGCCTCCCAAAGTGCTGGGATGATAGGCCGAGCCACCAAGCCCGGCCCATGTCTGACTTTTTTAAACTGATGAGTATGTGCTACTTTGAAAAAAAAAGTGTAGCCTCTGATGATACAGAAGTCCAGTGCGTTTGGCTTCCGTTGCTAAGCAAAGGCATGAATAAATAAATAGTGGGACCTGAAGTCTATTAACTGGCAGAAGTGGAAATGTAGCAGGTGGGGGTGTGACCATCCAAGACCCACATATCCCCCGAACCCATTTCACCAGGACACAAGCAGTCTCAGCTGATCTGAAATGCAGTTCTGCGGCACTTCCGGTCATCTGCCTGGGGAAACCCCTGTCCTTCGGGGCCTCTGAGCTACGGGCCCCGCCAAGGTCACCACTAATTCTATTTCATTTCATTTCGTTGTTGTATTTTTGTAGAGACAGGGTGTCGCCATGTTGCCCAGGCTGGTCTCGAACTCCTGGGCTCAGGCAGTCCTCTCGCCTCGGCCTCCCAAAGTGCTGGGACTCCAGGCCTGAGCCACTGCGCCCGGCCCCTCCACTTCCTGTCATGCCCTCTGCACAGCAGACTTGAGCAGACTGCAGCACTGCTCACACACACACACACACACACACACACACACACAACCACCCCCCACAGTAGGTCTGGACTGGCCTTCCACTGCTCCACCATCTGGTCAACTCCTAATTTTGTGCCCTAGCCCTGATGCTTCCTTCCCCGGAAGGCCTCGACCGACCCCCAGGGTGGCCTCCCGTGGGCCTCCAACAAGCCGAGGGCGCCCGTGGGGCTCCCTGTGTCCTCCTCTCCGCCTCCCCCACGCCCTTTAGCACAGACGCTGTGCCCTGCGGGCTACGAGTGAGCAAACCCCCCCCCCCGGGAGCTGAAGGTAAGAGCGACTCCTCCTCATCTTCCTTCCCTCCTTCCCGGCCCCATTCCCCAGCCAGGCCCCTGTTCTCGCCAGCACCAGGCTGGGCCTCCCGCTTGGCCTGCAGGAAGGAGGCTCTGGGTCTGACACTGGAGGGAGGGAGGGAGGGAGGGAGCGCCAGGCCAGCCTCCGAAAGGACAGAGGGAGGCCAGCGACACGGGGCGCTGTCGTGTGTCCTCAGACCAGCCTGCAGCGCAGAGAGGGCTGGAAGACCCCAAGCTGGACGGTGTCTCCTCGACCGTCCCGTATCTCCCTGCCCTGCAGCCCACCCACCGGCCATCTCCCGGCCCACGAGCTCAGATTTTGCTTCCTGGAGGGTCAAGACCAGAGATGAACTGTCCTCCCCTCTCCCCCACTTGAGCAGGACCTCGTCCTGCGTCACTCTGGAAGAGCTTTGGTCTCGCCTCCTGGCAGAGGGACCGACCTCGCATGTGATGGAGAGCTGGACGCCTCTTGCAGTCAGAGCACCCAACCCAGCCCAGGCGCCAGCTTCCTGGGAGCTGGCAGGGGGAGGGAGGGCTGTCAGCGGCGGGGAGCATCCCCGGAGAGGGGGCCTAAGGCATCACAGGCCGGGCCACGAGGGTCATAGCGGCGATAATGGCAGCAAACACTTTCTGAACTCCGACTTTGTGGCAGGCGGGGTGTGGTACGCTTTATTTTTATTTGGGGTTTCTTATTTTTTCTTTTGTGTGGGGGGGGCAGGGGGGCTTTTTTGTGAGTCAGAGTCCCACTCTGGCACCCAGGCTGGAGTCCAGTGGCATGACCATGGTCGGCCACAACCTCCGCCTCCTGGGCTCAGATGATCCTGCCACAGCTTCCCGAGTCGCTGGGACTGCAGGTGTGTGCCACCACACCGGGCTCATTTTTTGTAGAGACAGTGTCTCACTATGTTCCTCGGGCTGGTCTTGAGCTCCTGATCTCAAGCGACCCTCCCGCCTCCAAAAGTGCTGAGATTACAGGCGTGAGCCACCGTGCCCAGCCTCACTATGCTTTAGACACATTCCCGCAGGCACGCCATCAGCAGTCCTGGGAGGGAGATGCGGTCATTGCCACTGCCCTTAGCGTGCACCGATCCCGCGCTCAGAGGGGGAGACCACTTGTCCAGGTCACCCTGAGATGGTCGAGTGAGGGTGGCCCCCACCCTGAGCCTTTCTGCCCTCAAAGGACCTGAACTTTTGACGTGGGCATGACGCTGTCCTGAGCCAGACTGGCGAAGGAGGCGTGCGAGGAGAGGCGATGGAATGGTCTCCC
This sequence comes from Carlito syrichta, assembly GCF_000164805.1. Taxonomy (NCBI): domain Eukaryota; kingdom Metazoa; phylum Chordata; class Mammalia; order Primates; family Tarsiidae; genus Carlito; species Carlito syrichta. The sequence goes on from NW_007251276.1 coordinate 403,202, forward strand.
AGGTTAGGGGAAGCCCGCATGTTTCGGAGAGCGAGGCTGTAAGAAAGCCAGCTTTGGAGTGCAGTGTGGCCTCATCAAATTCTTCGCTGTCTCTCACGCCCCCCACACCCCGCCGCCCAGGTCTCTCTTTCTTCCTCAGTACCCAAGGTGAACCAACTGTAAACAAGCACGTGCTTTAAATAAGGCTCCCAGGTGCCCTTAATCTGCGTCTCGTGGAGACTTTCTGGTGCCCCTGCAGGAGCGCAGGGCCTTATTGGCGTCCAGGTCTTTGACAAGCAATAAGCTCACACTTATCCAGGCTGAAGGTCCAGGCGCCCGCCGGCCTTCCTTCCTTCCTTCCTTCCTTCCTTCCTTCCTTCCCTCCTTCCTTCCTTCCCTCCTTCCGCAGCAGTAATCTCAGATGTGGTGGCAGGGAGTGCTCAGTGAAAGGATAGCACTTTCAATCCAAAATGAAAGCTCAGTTGGGTCTGATTGTCCCCGATTTTATCAGGCGCCTAAATGGCTGATTCCAGATGCAGAAATAAATAAATAGCAGAGCAGCTTTGCAGGCCCTTCTCCCCGGGGACAGAGCCCAGCCCGTCCTCTGCTGCCTCTCATGCTATTTTCATCTGCCAAACTGTGCTGATCTTGCTCCGTCCTTTGCTATTTTCTCCCCTTCTCTGCACTTCCCCCAGCCCTTTCCAAAAAGAGAAAAGCATCGTGTCTCTCTGTGTGTCTGTCTCCTCGGTCTGCGTCTTGTGTAATTTTAGAATGGAAGTTCCTTAAGAGCAAGAATAGTTCCTTCATGAGATGGTGGCACCCAGAAATCTGGAAATGCCGACTCAAATGGGAACTTAAGATAAAGGGAATAATCAATGTGGCTGCTTCTTTCTTTCTCTCTCTTTTTTTTAAGCTGGAGTCGCCGTCGCCCAGGCTGGAGTGCAGTGGCATGCTCACAGCCACCGCAGCCTCGACCCGCTGGGCTCCGGCGATCCTTCCGCCTCAGCCTTCCGAGTACCTGGAACTACAGGGGCACGCTACCACGCCTGGCTAGTTTTTGATTTCTTGAAGAGACACGGTCTCGCTAAGTTGCCCGGGCGGGTCTCGAACCCACCGGCTCAGGTGATCCACTCGCCTTAGCCTCCCAAAGGTGCGGGTTTGCAGGCTGAGCCACCGCGCCCGGCCTGCTGCTCATTTCTCCAGCAACGATTTCTTCGCAAAACCCAACAACTGAGACCCTATTCAGGGCCTGGAATGAAGAGACCCAGAGGCGGTGCCAGGCCTCTGGTGGGAGGACGCCTTCCAAGACTAACCAAAGATTCACCCCCAGGCTGCGAGGGGTGCCAGGGCCCAGCCCCAGGCGCCACAAGACCTGACTCCGGGCCTGCCTCTGCCTCCATTTGACTGTGTGCTTGTGGGTAAGTCCTTTCACCCCAGGCACTTGTGTTCCCGGAAGGAAAGTGGGGGGCTGTGGTGTGGTCTGAGGTACGTGTCCACTGTGGCTGGAGTAATCCCTGGGAAGGAGGAGGGTCACAGGGACCCGGGGCCACAGTGGCGGCCCAGTTGCAGCAGTGGCCGGAGAGAGGGAGAGGCGCTGAGGTGCTTGAGGGACCCTGAGTGGGTGGTGTCACAGGACCTGGGACCCCGTGGGTGTGGGGTGAGGAGACAGGAGTCTGTGGAGACGCCCTACTCTGCCTGGGAGACCAAGAGGGTGCGTGTGGATGGCACGGATCAGGATGACACTCAGAGGACAGGTGCCAGGAATCTACCAGCTGTGCTCTTTGGAAGGCGTCCACAAAGGAACCCTCTTCCATCGAGGGGTGGAGTCCAGTCCTCTTCATCTTGAACGTGGAGGGTCTTGCCTTAGTGGCTGGTTTCTGATGAATACGGTGCCCCAGCAGGAACGTGGGGTGACTTTTTAAAGACCAGACAAGCAGCCGGGCTCGGTGGCTCAGCCTGTAATCCCGCGCCTTGGGAGGCTGAGGTGAGTGATTGCCTGAGCCCGCGGGTTCGAGACCCACCTGGGCAACTTGGCGAGACCTCATCTCTACAACAGATAAAAAAAAATCAGCCGGGCGTGGTAGCGCGCGCCTGTAGTTCCAGCTACTCGGAAGGCTGAGGCGGAAGGATCGCCGGAGCCCAGCAGGGCGAGGCAGCGGTGGCTGGGGGCGGCCACGGCACTGCAGTCTGGGCGACAGTCAGACTCCAACTCAAAAAAATAAAGACCAGGCAATCAAAGACAATGCAGCTTCTCCTTTCTGGGACTCTTGCCCTTGGACCCAGCCCCCATGCTGTGAGGAAGCCACAGCCGCCTGGCAAGGCCACAGGTGGGTGCCCCGGTTGAGATGGCAGTGGACAGGCAGACGTGCGCGGAAGAGGGCCCGTGAGACGCCGCAGCCACAGCCACTGCCCGAACGCAGTCTCTGGCGGGACTGTGAGCCAGGGCTGCCTTGGTGGGCCCAGGCACCAGCAGCCTCAGCTTGGCCAAGCCAGGCCACGAGAAGCCGCAGGAGCACGCGCCTGCCTCTGTGCTATCTGCCACGTTCGGGGTGGCTTCTCGTGCAGGTACAGACCCGAGGAACGTGCGGGGAAGGGTGCTGGATCATTCTGGCCCTGGCAATAAAGGACACGGTACATTCGGGAGAGCTGAGAGGAGAAAGTGTGAAGATTTTCTAGGAACTGGTGGGGTTAAAAGAGGGATGATAGCCGGGCTTGGTGGCTCAGCCCGTAGTCCCAGCACTCTGAGAGGCCGAGGCGAGTGGATGGCCTGCGCCCGCTTGTTCGAGACCTGCCCGGGCAACTTGGCGAGACCTCGTCTCTACAATAAATCAGAAATTAGCCGGACATGGTAGTGCATGCCTGTAGTTCCGGCTACTCAGAAGGCTGAGGCGGAAGGATCGCCGAGCCCAGCGGGTCGAGGCTGCGGTGGCCGGGAGCGTGTCACTGCACTCCAGCCTGGGCACCAGAGTGAGACTCCAAAAAAAAAAAAAAGAGAGAGGGGTGATGATGCACTGGACAGCCACAGTAAGAGCCGTCTGCCCCGCGGCCTGAGGGGACGGCGGAGAGGGGACAGTGTGGTCGGGAGCCTGGCGGCCTCTGCAGACGTGGACGAGGGCCCTGGGGCAAACGAGGGCCCGTCAGAATCGGCAAGGCCATGCCCTCCCTCCTCCCACCTCCCGTCTCCCGCCACTGGCCGGCCCCAGCTGTGGACGAGAGGTCAAGAGAGGCGGGAACGCAGGGTGTGGAGGCCAGCCTCCCACAGCAGCGTGGAGGCTAGACTGGGCAGCAGCAAATGGAAAACAGCATACATGGACGGAGTGAAGAGAGGACGTTTCGGTGGGAGGGTGAGAATGCTCTTGGGACCAAGCAGAGGCGCCTCCAGGTGAGGAGGAGGTGAGGTCGCACGAGCAGGAGGCCGGGGGAAGGCCTGTAGCCCACAAGCCCAGCGAGGCAAGGCTGGGAAAGGGAAGCCAGGGGCTGGTTCTGCCCGGTGACTGTGCCCGTGCTCACACGCAGCTGGGCCACGAGGACAGAGCCTGGACTCTGAGAGGTGCCGCTGCACGCGGCTCTGTCTCCCACGGGCCTGTCGTCTGAGCCGGCCTGGCCCCGCCTTCAGGGTTCAGGTCCTCAAGGTCGGGGCGCGTCCGTGCGTCTTGGGTCTTTGCCTCGTGCACACGGGGACCCAGGTGCTACCTGGAACGGCCAGGACTGTGGTCCCGTGAGGGATGTGGAGAGCGGAGGGGAGCTAGCAGAGACAGCTTGGCAGTCGTTTTTCTCAGCCAGTGGGTAGGTTGGGGAAACTGAGGCAGCCCCGCTCCTATCCCACAGCGGCTGGAAGTATACTCAGAGCATGTATCTCGCTTCGAGCGCGTGTGCTGCAGGACAAGGTCAGCCTCCCCCCGTGCTGGGGCCTGGTTTGTCCCTACCGTGGCTGAGCCCGCGAGTCCCTGGGACACAGACCCTCGGGGGAAGCGGTTGGGACATGCACAGCGGTGTCTGCAGGGAGGGCAGCGCCGGGGCTTCAGTGTGGGCCTCACGTTCAGGGACGTGGGGTCTCTCTCCGACTCACAGTTAGTGCTAAAGTTTTCCCAGAAAGCGAGGAAGGAGGACATTTTGGGCACAAGCGCTCAGGTCGGGATCACCGTCTCAGTGGGGAGCAGGCCTGTTCGGGAGAACTTTCTGCAATGCTAGCAATGCTTTTGAGGCCGTTCCACACAGCGGCCACCTGCCATGCGGAGCCACTGAGCAGCTGAGAGGTGGCCAGGGCGACTGAAACGCTGAATGTTCAGTTCCATGTACTTTCCACAGCTTAACACATAAAGGTGCAGAGCCACATGTGGCCAGCAGCGCTTGTGGCCCGAGGCAGTGCAGGTGGAAGCCGAGCAGTCTAGAAGGGGTGAGGACAGGTCTCTCTGCTCTGGGGACTGGGAAAGAAAGCGATGTCTTCAAGCAAATGCCTGGGCCCTTGGGAGGCTCGGACGGCATCTGGCCCAGGCGCTTGCTAGACAGAGGAGGAAGCCGGTCCCCGCAGGCTCTCGTGACAAGCTTGGGAGAATGGAGGGGGTGGACAGGAGCAGATGAGTAGGGAAGGCGTCCCCGGCCCCCACAGTCTGGCAGGCACGACTCGGCGAAAAGAGGGAAGAGTTTAGCTCCACAGCAAAGTCAGAGCATAAAGTTTGAGAATGGGTGAAAGAGGAAGAAAGACAGGGAGCAGCCTCGCGGGCCGCCCCGACACACACAAAGGTCCCGGGGGATGCACGCCGCCCTCACGGCCCGCCCAGAGCCAGGGCATGGATGGACCAGACAGTGACGGACCAGTCCCTGGACGAAGCCTGGGGGTGGGCGGGGAGC
>NW_007251276.1:408051-425262 GCF_000164805.1 Carlito syrichta
GGAACCAGGGAGCGGAGGGGGCGCTGCCAGCCCCTTCTCTGCACGGCGCCCTCGGGGTCCTGCGGGCTCGTGTCCCCAGCCACCCACCTCCTGCTCAGGTCCCAGCGAGGCTAGTGCCCCGAGGCAGGCTGGGAGCCACGGCGCCCGTGGCCGGGAGGGCAGCGACGCTGCCTGGCACACCGGGGGAACACTAGTGTTCCTGTCCTGCTGGGTCCGCAGGAGACACGACCCTGTCAGCGAACACGGGTTGTTTTCCTTTCTATTCTGATGAATTGCTTTTGCAACAAGAATAAGGCAGCGGTAGCTGGTGGGTCTTGGCCTTGAAACTGTGGGTCTCCGAGTCTTGCGGCTTTTCCTCTCGTCCTTTCTTGGAGAGACCACGCTCTTGCATCAGCCAAAGGCACAGATGTCAGCGTGGGCGAGCGCTCCAAGCCCTTCTGGCTCCTTCGGCATCGCCAGGCAGGGCCAGAGCCCGGGAGGAGGAGGTCTCCTCCAGGACATCCAAGACAGCAAGGCTGCCAGCCTTGGTGGCTCAGCCTGTCATCCCGCGCCTTTGGGAAGCTGGGGTGAGCGGATTGCCTGAGCCCGTGGGTTCGAGACCCGCCTGGGCAGCGAGACCTCATCTCTACAATAAATCAAAAAACCAGCCGGGCGTGGTAGCGCGCGCCTGTCATTCCGGCTACTCGGAAGGCGGAGGCGGAAGGATCGCCGGAGCCCGGCAGGTCGAGGCGGCGGTGGCCGGGAGCGGCCGCTGCACTCCAGTCTGGGCGACAGAGTGAGACTCTGACTCAAAACAAACAAACAAACAAACAAAAACAGGACAGCAAGCCTGGGCAGTTCCCCCACCCAGGTCGCCCAGCAGACAGGGCTTCCAGGCGCCATGGGGCAGCCTGCTGTCACTCCCTCTCACTTCTTCCGTTTTTCCACACACCCCACCCCCTTTTGACAGTTCTTTTTTTGTGAGTCAGGGTCTCACACTGTCGCCCAGGCTGGAGTGTAGTGGCAGGATCACGGCTCACAGCAGCCTCGACCTCCTGGGCTCAGGTGATCCTTCTGCCTCAGCCTTCTGAGTGGCTGAGACTACAGGTGTGCACCATGCCTCAATACTTTTTTGATTTTTTTTTTTTTAGAGATGATGTCTCTCTATGTTTCCTAGGCTGGTCTTGAACGCCCGGGCTCATGCAGTCCTCCCGCCTCAGCCTCCCAAAGCACTGGGATGGCAGGTGTGAGCCACCCCGCCCAGTCAGATAATTCTTCTTAGGATCCTTTGTGGACACAGGGCTCAGAGGGGAAGGCTAGCTTCCACACAAGTGTTCACACGGATGTGCAGTAGGTGTGTGAATAAAGGAACTCCCGGGACCGTGGAGCGGCACTGTGCATGGAGGAAGAGGAGGCGATGGAAGGGTGGCACAGGCCAGCTCACAGTGGAGGGCTGTGGGATCACGGCCTGTGAGGAACCCTCAGCTGGGCTTTAGTCTTGGAGGGAAACTGACCTCATGGGGTACCACGGGGCCCGTCCATAGCCACAGCCACGGGGATATCTGCTGGGCTTGGAGTTATTTTATTTTGTTTTTTGAGTTGGAGTCTCATTCTGTTGCCCAGGCTGGAGTGCCGTGGCCTGTTCACGGCCACCCCAGCATGGACCTGCCGGGCTCCGACCTCTTTCCACCTGAGCCTTGTAGTTCCAAGCTGGAACTACAGACGTGTGCTCCTGTGCCCCGCTAATTTTTGATTGATTGTAGAGACGAGGTCTCGCCAAGTTGCCCAGGCTGGTCACGGACGCGTGGGCTCAGGCACTCCTCTCACCTCGGCCTCCCAAAGTGCTGGGATTATACAGGCTTGGGCCACCGGCCTTGGGGTTTATTTAGAGTCGAAATTTTCCAGTACCCCAAGTGAACGCCTTCACCTTTGGGGTCCGATCACCAGCCACACACATGTTCACTCTGCAGCTCACACAGCCAGCTGTGTGTCTCTCACTGCTGCTCTTGAGGCCTGGGGCCCGGTCCACCGTCTTCCTCAGGGGAACCTTCTCGAGGCCGGGAAGAAGAGGAGCAGGAGGCATCCCGAGTGTGAGGCCCTGTGTCCCTCCCGGAGTGCCTGCAGGAGGAAGCACGCCTACGTGTGTTTGCACTGAGTTTGCACTCCCCTTGGATTTGGCTCAAGACTTTCTGCCCTGCCACCCTGAGCGAGTTTTGCTTCCGTGGCCAAAGCAGAGAGGGAGTGGCACAGTCCCACGGCCACGCACACGTGGAGCCCAGTGGATGGGGGAGCAGGTGGGTGTCCTCGGTCCTCAAAAGCGGCGCCAGTTTCCCGTGCTCTGTGCCCTAGCAGCCAGCCAGTGTGTCGTCTTAAATAGCAAAACTGTTCGAACGGCAGTTCCGTCTCGAAGGAGATGCCTCGGCTGAGAAAGGATCTCACCGTGCCAGTTGTGGCGTGACGGTTTTCCACACCCAAAGCACACAGAGAATGTTGGCTCGCAAGACACACAAACAGCAGAAATGCAAATTCACCTGCTGACGCCAAGAGAGGAGAGGGTCTGTGTCTTCATCGGTGGCACGTGTCGCGTTTCCGTGGGTGCCAAGCCCAGGATGCCCAGCTTCTGTCGTGCGTCTCCCGCTGCAGGGTCGGCCACGTCTGCTGGAGCACTGTCCCGTGCTTTTGCAAGGCAGCGGCATCTTCAGCACTGTCCTGCAGGTGACCGGAGGCTGCCAAAGGTGGGTGCCTTTTACCAAGCTCCCCAGAGGTTGGCTTCGGGGCGATCCGACCCCAAGGGACAGACGGGTTGTTCTCGCCATTTTCACCCTTCCTGACACATCTGCGGTGGGGGGCAGACTTGCTTTCCACATGCATGCTTTGTTCTTTTGCTGGTTTGGTTTTGCTCACTGCCTGGAGCGAGTGGCTGGAGCCAATCTGTGTTCAAATCCAAAGCCAATCTGGCCTGGCTCCACGGGACTTGGAAAGTGTGCGTTCAGTTGCGATGCGGCCACACACATCCCGCCTCAGGAGAAGGTCTGGACGCGGCCAGTGCGAGCTACAGCCACGGCTCCCCTTCAGAGAAAATGCCTCGTGCCGCCCCCCAGCCCCTTCCCAGGATCACTGCTTGCAGGTGGGACGCTGCAAACCCGCATTTCTTGTCACCTCTGTCGCGTGCCCTCCTCTGAGTGCAGGGCAGGCTCCATGCTTGGTTGCCACTTTGTCTAGCTGACTGCGTCACCCCCCATGTCTCACCACATGCCGGGCTGCACCCTGTTGCTGTCTGACAAGGAAAAAACGTTTCTCTCGTGTGATGCAGAAAAAATAAAAACAAACCCCAAACCTAGTGATTCTTTTTTGTGTTTCATAGAAAAGTAATAACAGATGTAGTCATATCACCAAGGTGTAACCCACAGATACCACAGATATCCTAGGGGACAAGGACGCTCCCTTAGCCCAGAGTCCGTGGATGAAGCCTTGCTTGGGGGGGTTCCTGTTTACAAAGTTAAATTCACCTTGATGCCTGAGCTCAGGACTTGACTGGTTTCCAGACAAAATGGTGTATCAGGGCGTTGCACCTGTTCCTTCTGCTAACTGCAACCGAAAGCCCTGGACAAAATACGTCAAGTACGAACCGCCGGATAACTTTGGAAGGCGGAGGAAAGAAGTTGGACGGCCAGAGACTTTGGCATTTGAGAATAATGCAGAATGAGTGTATCTGAGAATAACCCTCATGAGTGTGTGTGCGTGTGTGTGTGTGTGTGTGTGTGTGTGTGTGTGTGTGTGTGTGGTGTTTGCCTCCTATATATCCTAGTCTAGGCACTAAAGGGACCCCAAACCTGAAAATGCCAACTAACTTAGACCCAAAAAAAGCCCAAAGAAAAGTCTGCTTTCTCTAGCTCAGGGATGGGGGAAGGGTAGTTCGGAATGACAGAACACTTTTGATTACTAACGCTTTGAAAAACAAAGACAGGAAAAAAGCTGCAGCCATCCCCCTCCCTGGTGGGCGCTGTGGAGCCTGCGGTCAGCGCTCCGTGGCTCCGTTCCATTATGGAACCGGCACCCGCTCCCTCGCCACCTGTCATGGGGAGACCGTGGGCGCAACCCTGTCTGCCATCCCCGCCTGCGGGAGGTGAATGTCAGCAAAGGGGCGGCTCCTCTCCCTTTCCCACTCTCACAGCAGCTGCAGGGACTGAGAAGGAGCTCTGTGGACCATCACCACACTTCACCCGGGGAAGATCGGCAGAGACAGCACCCCAGTCCCTCCCTGGAGGAGGGCTACAGACAGGGAGCCAAAGAAAGGGGACCAGGGAAGGAGGAGATTACAGAGAAGATCGCTCTGTAGACTTCTCTGAAGAGAGGGATTTGAAAAATCTGTGAACAAAGTTAATGACAGACTCTCAAATAGCCCCCGAGTTAAACTGGTCAGAATCAACACGGCACAACAGGTTTGAGAACAAAAATTCAACCTTACAGGTTTCAGATTAACCTCTGGGAGTATACAAATGGGCAGACCACAGCCGGGCTCAGTGGCTCAGCCTGTAATCCCACGCCTCTGGGAGGCTGAGGTGAGTGGATTGCCTGAGCCCGCGGGTTCAAGACCCGCCCGGGCAACTTGGCGAGACCTCATCTCCACAATAAATCAAAAAGCAGCCGGGCGTGGTAGCGCGTGCCTGTAGTTCCAGCTACTCAGAAGGCTGAGGCGGGAGGATTGCTGGAGCCCAGCAGGTCGTGGCTGCGGTGGCCGGGAGCGGCCACTGCACTCCGGTCTGGGCGACAGAGTGAGACTCCAACTCAAAAAAAACAAAAAACAAAACAAAAAAAATGGGCAGACAAGAACTGCACTACAAAGGATTTATGTTCTGAACCTATACAGGTGGACTGCTTGCTAAAATGAAATATTTAAATAAGTACCAGAGTCTTGTTACATCATGCACACAATGTTCAAGAGACAATCCAAAATAACTTTTCATACCAAGGACCAGAAAAATCTCAAATGAGAAAATAAAATCAACAAATGCCAACACTGAGATGGCACAGATGTTAGGATGATCTTAAAAGAATTTTAAAGTAGACATCATAAAAGTGCTCCAGCAAGCAATTATGAATACTCTTGAAACAAATAGAAAGTTACAATCTCTTAGCAGAAAAAAATAAAGAAAGCAAAGAAAAGGATATAAAGGAGAACTAAATGGAAATTTTAAACTGAAAAATATAATAACCAGAATTTTAAAACTCAAAAGATGGGTTCAATGGTAGAATGGAGAGGACAAAAATAAATAAATAAACTTGAAGATAAGTTGGTAGAAATTGTTTAATTTCTGAAATAACAGAAAATAGATTTTTTAAACATGAGTCTTGAGATTTAACATTCGTATCATCAGACTCAAGAAGGAGAGGAGAATAAGAGACTGAACAAATGTTTTAAGAAATTATGACAGGAAACTCCCCAAATTTAGTGAGAGGCATGAACTTACAGATTCAAGAAGTTGAGCAAATTTGAAACAGGGTAAATTTAGAGAAATCCCTAGACAGATACACAATCAGATTCCTGAAAATTAACCACAAAGAAAGCAGCCATAGAGAAATAATGCTTGCCTGTGGAGGAAGAATGATTTTAATGACAGTGAGTTTCTCACCCGGAATCATGAAGACCAGAAGGAAGAAGCAGAATGTTTTTCAAGTGCTGGAAGAAAAGAACTGTCAACTCAGAATTGTATATCTAGCAATCTTCCCTAAGGACTGAAGGTGAAATCAATATATTCTCAAATGAAGGGAAACAAAGAGCACTTATTGGCAAACCAGCTTGAAAAGAATTGCTATAGGGAGTCTTCCAACAGAAAGGAAACAATAACAGAGGGAAAGTTGGAGCATCAGTCATGACGGAGAGAATGAGAAGCGTAACATCTAGATAAATACACAATTCTCCTCTTGAGTTTTAAATAATGTAATGATTGGAAGCAAAATATTCTAACAATCTGATGTAGTTCTCAACATAGATATTGGTAATAATTAAGACAATCCTATCATTAAAGGGAATGGTAAAGAAACATACAAGGAGGTAAGGCTATAATACTGCACACAAAATGGAAAGTCATTGATTCTGGTAGAACATATGGAGTTACGTATTATATATGTTGTGATCACTACAGCAAACACTATTTTAAAATGATATAAACTTGCTGGGCAAGGCGGCATGTGTCTGTAGTTCCAGCTACTTGGAAGGCTGAGGTGGAAGGATTGCCTAAGCCCAGCAGGCCAAGGCTGCGGTGGCCATGAGCGTGCCACTGCACTCCAGCCTGGGTGACAAGAGTGAGACTCCAACTCAGAAAAAAAGGAAAGGGGAAACAAAGGAACAAAAAAGCGGGGGCAGGGAGCAAACAAAACCAATAATAAAATAGCAGATTTAAATCCTAAAATACCAACAGTTACATTAAATTGAATGTCTAAGTACATCAATTAAAAGACAAATATTGGCAGAATGGATTAAAAATTTTTTTTTATTTTAAAATTATGGGGTACAATCCAGGGTTAGGTATACGAATATTCATTGTGCAGGTACCCTTGAGAGTGGATTTTTTAAATGACCCAATTATATGTTGTCCAGAAGAAACGCACTTCAAATGTAGTAATATAGGTTGTTTACATGTAAAAGTATGAAAAAATATATGCTCTGTAAAGCTGATCAAGACAGAGATGGAGTGTGGTCATCTCAGGTAGCGTGGACTTGTGCGAAGAAAATTGGGGAAAAGAAGGACATTACACAGTGAGAAGAGGGTCAATTCATCAAGAAGACGTAGTAACCCTCAATGTGTATGCATCAAGTAAGGGTTCCAAATATCTGAAGTAAAAACCCAACTGGATGCAGAAAATACCCATAGAGGCAGAGACTTCAACACTGCTCCTTCAGTAATTGACAGACTACCAGACAGGATCCAGCAAGGATCCAGAAGAACTCAAGCATACCATCAGCCAGCATGATCTAATAACATTTATAGAGCATGCCGTCCAACAATGACAAGATACACAATTCTTTTCAAGTGCACATGGAATATTCCCCAAGATAGACCGTAACTTAGATCATAAAACAAACCTCAATACACTTAAGTGAATAACAAAAATCAGCAACAAAAAATCAATAATGACAACGAAAAAACACTGGGAAATCTCCAAACACATAAAACAACACACTTCTAAATAATCCATGCATCAAAAAGTCTCAAGAGAAAAATAAATAAATTGAACTGAATGAAATACAACTTATCAAAATTTGTAGGGTATAGCTTAAGCAGTGCTTAGAAGGAACATTGTAGCATTAAATACTTATATTGAAAAAGAAGAAAGAAGTCAATAATCTAAGCTCCCATTTCAAGATAATAGGAAAAAAGAGAAAAAAGCCCAAAGTAAGCCGAGATAAGCAGTAATAGCAGTAATTAATAATTTGAAATAAAAAAATAAGTGGAAAGATAAACAAAATGAAATCCTAGTTCTTTAAACCAATTAATAAAATTGATTAACTTCTAACAAGATTGACAAAAGTGATAAAAGACACAAAGTACCAATATCAAGTATTAAAGAGAGAATATTATTATGGATTGCATAGATATTTAAAGGATAATAAATCAAAATTAAAATAAATTCTGCACATAAATTTGACAACTTTGAATAAATGAACCAATTCCTTAAAAATTACAAGCTACTAAAACTCATGCAAGATAAAAACAGATAATCTGAATAATCCTATAACTATTAAGGAAATATAATAGCTCTATAACTATTAAGGAAAAGAAATCTCTGGGTTTACTGTCTATTTCTATCAATCATTTAAGGAAGAAATAACACCAGCTTTCCATAATCTTTTTTTTTTTTTTTTGAGTTAGAGTCTCACTCTTGTCACCCAGGCTGGAGTGCAGTGGCACGCTCATGGCCATCGCAGCCTCGACCTGCTGGCTTTAGGCGATCCTTCCACCTCAGCCTTCCAAGTAGCCAGAACTAGAGACGCCTGCCACCATGCCCCAGCTAGTGTTTTACAGAAAGAAGAAAAGGAACCACTTCATAATTCATCTCATGAGGCCAGCAGTACCCTGATATCAAAACCAGAGAGTGAGAAAAAGAAACTACAGACCAGTAATTTCTACATGACTGTACACACAAAATCCTCAGTAAAATACCAGCAAATTGAGTCCAGAAATATATGAAATGATACACAATAAGCATAAATGACATACTTGGGTATTTTGGTTATATAGGAAATACCGTAGTCGACAAAAGCACTCCTAGAGCTAAAATGTGAGTTTACTAAAAGGCAGGATACAAGGTCAACCCCCCAAATCAATCATATTTACTGAAATATACTAGCCATGAACAACTGGAAATAAAATTAAAAACAAAATGCCCTGTATGAGGGCTTCAAAAAAAAAGAAAGAAATACTTAAGATACAGGATGCTGAAAACCACAAAAGGCTAATGAAAGAAATCAAGGAAGACCTTAATAAATGGGGAGCATATGACATTCGGGGATCGAAAGACTCGACACAGTAAACATGTCAGTTTTCAAAAATTGATCTATAGGTTTAATGCAAGGCCTATGGAAATCCCAGCAGATTTTTTGGTAGATATATACAAGTTTATTCCAAAATTTATATTTAAAGGCAGCAGAGCTAGAATAGCTGAAATAATTTTGAAAAAGAAAAGTTAGAGTAATTATATTATCTGATTTTAAGACTGACTGTATGGCTACGATACACAGCGTGGGCATTCACATAGGTTAAAGAAATAGAAAAGAGTTCAGAAACAGACCCACAAAATAGAATGGTTTTTGATAAACGGACAAAAGTGTTTCAAAGAGAAAGAATGGGCTTTCAACAAGTGGCAGAATGGAAAAATGGGAGCTCCGTAAGCAAAATACAAAAACAGTAACAAAACCGACTCTCAACCTGAACCTTACATTTTATATAAAAACGAACTCCAAATCGATCATGGGTCTAAATGCAAAGTGTGAAACTAAAATTTTTGAATAAAACACAGAAAAAGCCGGGCTCGGTGGCTCAGCCTGTAATCCCGCGCCTTGGGGAGGCTGAGGTGAGTGGATTGCCTGAGCCCGTGGGTTCGAGACCCGCCTGGGCAGCGAGACCTCATCTCTACAATAAATAAAAAAAAAAATCACCCGGGCGTGGTAGCGCACGCCTGTAATTCCGGCTACTCGGAAGGTTGAGGTGGAAGGATCGCCGGAGCCCAGCAGGTCGAGGCTGCGGTGGCTGGGAGCGGCCACTGCACTCCAGTCTGGGCGACAGAGTGAGACTCCAACTCAAAAAAAAAAAACCACAGAAAAAAAATCTTTGTGACCTGGGCGTAGGAAAAGATTTCTCTCCATAGGACACCAAAAGCCCAGTTGTCAAATTGGACTTCATCAAAATTAAACACTTTTGAGATGTGAAAGATACTGTGAACAGAATAAAAAGGCAAAGCACAGGCTAGGAGAAAATATTGGCAAACCATATATCTGACAACAAATTTGTATCCAGAAAAGATGAAGAACTGTTGAACCTCGACAGTAAGAAGCAATGCAATAAAAAAATGGCAAAAGGTTTGAATACTTCATCAAATAGAATAGATGGATGGCAAGTAAGCATCTAGAAAGATGTTCACCATCGTTAGCAGTTAAGAAAATACAAATTGAAATCACCATGAGTACCGCTCTGCACCTATACTAATGACCACCAAAAAGTATTGTCCATACCAATTGCTGGCAAGGATGTAAAGTAATTGGAACTCTTACATGCTGCTAGTGGGATATAAACTGGTGTGGCCAGTCGGATGCAGAGGCTCGTGCCTGTGATCCCAGCACTTTGGGGGGTGGAGGCGAGAGAATTGCCCGAGTCCAGGGGTTCGAGACCAGCCTGGGCAATTTGGCAAGACCTTGTCTCTATAATAAATCAAAAACTTATCTGAGTGTGGTGGTACGTGCCTGTACTTGGAAGGCTGAGACGGAAGGATTGCCTGAGCCCAGCAGGTTGAGGCTGCAGTAGCCTTGAGCGTGCCACTGCACTCCAGCCTGGGCGACAGAGTGAGACTCTGACTAAACAATAAAAATTAAAAAAAGCGTGGCAACTGTAGAAAACAATCTGGCAGTTTCTTGTAAAGCTCTACGTACACTGACCACATGACCTAGAAACCACGCTTCTAGCCATTTATCCTAGATAAGGGAAAGCTTATGTCCACGCAAACACCTACTCTTCTGTTTATAGCAACGGTGCTCACATCAGATAAAGTGGAAACAAGCCAGATGTCACTGAAATGGCAAATGGTTAGACAAACCATGGTACATCCATACCACGGAATACTGCTCAGCTATGGTACACACAGTCACTTGGTGGGTCTGAGGGGCATTTTACTGAGTGAAAAAGGACAATCAAGGAGGGTCACCTTCCATATGACTTAGTTCACATGACACTTGAAAGTGAGAAAAGTACGGTCACGGAGAACGGGTGAGTGAATGGGGAGAGCGCCATGGCAGGCAGGAAGGCACAGGGATTTCACGGTGGTGACGGACGCTTCCGTGTCCTGATCGGAATGGTGTCTACGCGCATGGACCCACGTGCCACACGAGGGAAATCCAAATAAAGTCTGCAGTCCCGGCGATGGTATGGTACCAGGATCCGTTTCCTGGTCTTAATGTGCCATGATTATTCAGGAAGACATTATAGTTTGGGTGGGATGTGATATAATTATAAACATGTTAGAATTTGGGGGTTTGGGTGAAGGGTCCATGGAAACGCTCTACTATCTTAATAACTTCTTATAAGTCTTTATTTTATCTCTAAATAAAGAGTTAAAAACAAAGTAAAACATATTAAGATATGTAGTTAATAACTACATATTAAGATATATGCAGTTATGATGTAGATATATGTAGTTAATAACTACATATTAAGATATAAGTAGTTATTATGAACTGTTACTAGGATTAAATTCTATATATACATACACAAACGCACACATAAGCATTCATGTGCGACTATCTATATCTTTATAGCCTCGATTTTTTTGTTAATTTGGAAACGGAAAAAATGTATATTCAAATAATGTTTTATGTATAAGCTGGTATGCATGTAGAGACACATCCTATGTGCGTATTATGTATCTTTCTCCTCATCACTTTTCCTTTAGTTTGAAAATTGTGTGACAAAACATTATCCGATTTATGCCATTCACTGTGGGGTGAACTGGAATGTCACTATCGGGTAACATTACAATGCTGTGGCTTTTCATAGAGTAGTATGTTGATTCAAATGAAATAAAACTTAGCTCATAATAGGCGCTATGTTGTTGTTTATATCTGCCTAAGCCTAGGTTGAAAATTGCAAAAGATTAAAAGTGATGTGTTAAAATTAACAAAGAAAACAAAACACGGAACGGGAAGCATTTCTTACTGTTACTCTGCATACGAGCCTGCGATTTTCCTGCCTGTCTTACCAGGAGCCATCCAATTCACCCAGTTCCTCAAAGGACATCTCGAGAGCAATTCAGACCGACAGCGCCGTGCCTGGAACACGAGTGTGGGAGAAACTGGGCGTCTCCTCCCGGCGCAGAAGAATCTCTAACCCTGCTTCACGCATCTGCTCCTCTCACTGACTTCCCTAGAAACCAATGTGAGGGAACATCGTGGCTTGTTTTGACCAACCAGAGCAAGCCTACTAAGTGCACACGGTGTGCGCAGGACGAAACACGCTTTGTTATTTTGCTGTCCATACGTCTATAGACCTCAAGGGACTGAGGCTCCAGGGCAGAGACTCCCAGGGTCAGAATCCAGGCAAATCGCTCTGTGCACTCCCTTCATCGCCCTGGAAACCCTGCGCTCGGGGACCCCATGGATGCTGTCACATCATGGTGCGTTGGCTTGTTTTTTCTGTGTCCCTCCCCATTGGGGTCAAGAGCCTGTCTTCTGGGAAATCTCCATCTCAGCCATTGATGACATGTGCAGTCATGGCCAAGGCCTGCGACGGCCGCTGCAGACTTCTGTCCCAGCTGGCATAGTCACACACCCTTTGAGATGCTGCCTAGATCGAATGCCCCGGACTGTCTGATCGCGCCATCTGGGTGTCACCATCTCGCCCCCAGGACCTCATCGGAGGACTTGTCCGGTGGGATCATGAAATCCAGAGGCTGCCCTTTGTGGCGAAGCCTGCGGGTGCCGCCGACATCTGCCCTCCTCTTCCTCTGAGGAAGAATCTGTGTTTATCGTGGGAGGTGGCACCGTGCCCAGCTAACAGACCCCGTATTCCAGCTTCCTGTGGCTGTGGCCACGTGAGATGCACGTAGAGGCTGTCAGGTGGGGCTTCTGGGAGAGCTTCTCCAAAGACAGACAATTGTCAAGTGCCTTTTGTCATCCTTGTGGTCCTCTCTTCCCTCTGCCTCCTGCCTGAAATCTGGTGTGATAGCTGGCGTTCCAGCAGCCATCTCTGCTCAGAAGCTAAAGTACAGAGCCAAAGATCAAGGGAGCCTTGTCCTCGAGGCCCACTGCTGCAACAGCCCAGGACTGCCACCGGGAAACTTTCATGCGAGAGGAAAATAAACTTCTGTCTCCTCTTGGTTTTACCGGTAACTGAACACAGTTCCTCAAAGCCCTGCTCCTGCGTTGGGAATCGCCCTGGTGAGACCCGTTACACAGGGCATGGGTAGCTCTGTCAGGCCTTGTTCTGATGTCAGGGAAACTCTGAAGAAAGACAGAGCTGGAAAGAGTGCCTGAGAGGACGTATGGACGGGAAGGGACAGACTGGGCCTTGGGAAGGATGAGGGTGATGTTTGATTGAATATGCGTGGGCTTTAAGCCCTGCTCCTGACATCAGCTCCTGGAAGAGTCACCTTCTTCCAGGGCTGCTTTCTGAGTCACTCCCCCTGCCCCACGAGCCCTGGGGACTGAGTTGCCCGCCCCCCTGCTCATGCAGAAGTCACCGTCGACTCCGGGGTAATGAAAGGTGGGAGGAGGTGACTGGGCTGGGCCCCTCGAAGGGCGCCTGTCCCTCGTTTTGCCAGACAAGCACATGCGGTGAGAACAGATTGGGCAGCGGCCAGCTAGGCCTGGCGGAAGTCCAGGGGCCCTGATTTGTCAAAGAAGTGATGGCTAGATGCAGTGAGTCACGCCTATAATCCCCGCACTTTGGGAGACTGAGGTGGGAGGATGGCTTGAGCCCAGGAGTTCGAGCCCAGCCTGGGCAACGTAGCAAGACCCTCATCTCTATTTTTTAAAAAGGAGATTTGTGGGAAGGGGAGACGGACGTGCCTGCAGGCTGGGCATTTGCACGCGGAGGTGAAGACGTGCAAAGTCTGCATCCAGCTCTCTGTGTGAGGAAACAGTGAGAGAGGAGTTGCTCTTGTCTTCCTGGGTGTTATCACAGCTCGAGTGGTGCCGTTTTTCTGGGACAGACCCCTTCCCTGGCAGGCCTGTGCTGTCCTCCACAGCTGTGGGGTGACCCCTCTGGATGTACTGATGGCCATGATGAGCTCGTGGCTTCCAAAATGGAGTGAGGGTTGTTTTTATTGGCCTCGACCCTCCTCTGGGCCGCCCGGCTTGATGTTGCAGCTCCCTCCTGGGGGCTGTCACCCTCGACAGGCGGCCGGGGGGCCTGGCTCCAGCCGGTGCCCGGCCAGCCTGGGCCTCCAGGTCCTAATGCGACTGGAAGGCACGACGGACCACTTCTCTCAGCTCCAGACGGGAATTTAAATTAAACCTCGTTTCCCTGGGCGCTCCCTGTTGATTGGCCGGCAGATGCCGCTTGCTGGCTGAGCCTTGTTAAATTGCAAACACTTCACTGACCAGCTGTTTCTGTTAAGCCGGGAGAACGCGGCAGAGCGGGGTCAATCTCCCTGCGCTCTGGAAGGTTCTTCCGTGTTGTCCCCGTGGAGCGGCCAGGGGAGGGGATTATCCCTGCACCCCGGGAGGCCGCTGGTTCACAGGGACAGGGACTCCTCTGCAGGGGGTGGGGACGGGGGAGGGGTGGGCCGACCCAGGGGACTGCTGCTCCGGCAGGCAGGGCTCCGGCCCCTTGGAGTCTGGATGGAGGTTCAGGACGGATGCCCGGTCCATGGACTCGAGTCAGGGGAGCACCTGCGCTGTGGATGCACGAGCCCAGCACCTGGATAATACTCTCCCACTTGCCAGCCAGGGATGTGGTTTTGCGGAGCCAGGGCTGGCGGCCAAGCCCAGGCACAGGTGCACCTCGTGGTGTGTGGCCCGTGTGCGCCCCAGAAGAGAAGGGAAGCTCCCTCTCATCGACTGCCTCGTGGTCGAGCCAGTGACGGGTACCAAGTGCCCCCTGGGTGGGCAGATCAGGGCTGGTTACTCATGCATCGTTGAATAAGAAAGAGCCCCCATCCCCGGGCAGACGCACTGAGTGCCAAAGGCTAGGCAAGATCCTCTACCTGCAGCTTCTGCCTCCACTCCTGGCCTCACAACCGTACTGGGTCTCTATCAGTCACTGCGAGGACGGAGGGACTGTGGCTGGCTGTCTAGCCTTTTCCTCCACAGTCGCCTTCCCATTCCCCAGTGTGCCCTAGTGCCCTCCTGTCTCCTGCATGCCTTCCCTTCAATTTCCCCTCACTGGAGCCCCTCCAGGTCACAAGTGACCCCCTCCCTGGGGACTGAGTACCGATCAGAGCCCTTGGGAGCCCTGAGCGAGGCCATATACTGGGGAGCTTAGGGTGTGGCCCCCGGGTCGGGCCTATGTGGGGCTTGTGTGCCAGACCCGGGCACCAGGGAAGGCCTGCTTCTCAGTGCTTGGCAGGAGGGACAGTGGTGGCGTGGACCCATGGCCTCAGGCAAGGGGGCCCGGCAAGTCACAGCCTCATTACCGCCCTCGCCTGGATTCTTGCTCCGGGTGGCAGGGGCATGGCTTTGGACTGAAAAGTTTCAGCAAAATGTTTCAAAGGCAAGATCCTGGGACCGATCTCCCAGTTCGGTGAGGACCCCTCTCCCTGTGTCTGTGGACCCGCCAGCAGGGGCCAGGCCTGGTCTGAATGACTTGGGATTTCAGCAAGCCCTGGGGTCAGGCCACGCCCTGGCTTGAGTCTTTGGGAGAGAAACTCCCCCAAAGATTATTTAAGATTGAATCCCTGGCCAGGCTTCATGGCTCAGTCTGTCATCCCAGCACTTTGGGAGGCCGAGGCGAGTGGATTGCCTGAGCCCAGGGGTTCGAGACCAGCCCACAACTTGGTTTTTTGTTTTTTTTTTTGAGTCGGAGTCTCACTCTGTCGCCCAGACTGGAGTGCAGTGGCCGCTCCCGGCCACCACAGCCTCGACCTGCTGGGCTCCGGCGATCCTTTCGCCTCCGCCTTCCAAGTAGCTGGAACTACCAAGTAGCTACCGCGCCCGGCTAATTTTTTGATTTATTGTAGAGATGAGGTCTCACCAAGTTGCCCAGGTGGGTCTCGAACCCGTGGGCTCAGGCCATCCACTCACGTCAGCCTCCCAAGGTGTGGAATTACAGGTTCAGCCACCAAGCCCGGCTGGTTCTGGCTACTTGGAAGGCTGATGTGGACAGATGGCCGGAGCCCAGCAGGTCAATGCTGGGGTGGCCATGAGTGTGCCACTGCACTCCAGCCTGGGCAACAGAGTGAGACGCCGACTCAAAAAAAAAAAAAAGGATTGAATCACCGTGTGTGAGAGTGTCTGCTTCAGTCCTTTCTTCTTTTTGTCCTCCCAAACACAAGTACAAGCAACATAAAATGAACCCCAGGCCAGAGGAGGGGTTCCCGGATGTAACTTGTCCAGGGAGAGTGTCGGCTTCTCCGGGACTCACTGTGAAAATCCGGGTTCTTAAACTCATTCTCTCGATTGCCCCCGGGGCTTTTGTAGCCAGACCCCCTCTCCCGCACCCTAGTCGCACCCTAGTCACATCCTCGCGGCTTCCCTGAGATGCCCCAGGGAGGCACTGGCCATGGTCCAGGTTCAAGGTGGGCCTGGGTTCGCAGGTACTCACAGAGCCGTCTCTGACGACACTCGACAGACACCTTTCTGACCCTTCGGTGCTAGTGGCAGTAGCACATTTCCCCCAAATCCACTCTTCCGTCCATGCCCCACACTAGTATCTACTCACTTTCCACATGAAAGCCTTGCTTTTAACCTTGGCAAGGGCTCCCGTTGTCGTTTTACCTTTCCTTGTTTGTTTTTGGGAGACAAGGCCTCATTCTGCCATCCAGGCAGGACAGCGACACAACCGCAGCTCACGGCAGCCTCGCCCTCCGGGGCTCAAATAATCCCCACCCCCCCAAGACACCCCTTCCCGGGAGCTGGGACCACAGGTGTGCTCCCGTGCCCTGCGAATTTTTTTTTAGAGATGGGGTCTTGCTGAGTTGCCCAGGCTGGCCTCAACCTCCTGGGCTCAAGTGATCCTCCTGCCTTGACTTCCTCAAGTGCTGGGACGAGAGACGTGAGCCACCGAGCCCGGCCTCGAGGTTTCGCTTATGCGAGACGCAGGCATTCTGGGGACGGCTGGCAGGGACGGTTGGACGACCATGGTGCGTGCACAGGCGTCGTGCCACCCAACGTGTCACTTAGCCACGGTGAAGACGGCACCTTTTCTGTGACGCGCGTGTTACCTCAGTTAGACAAAGGAAAGCCAGGCTGGCCCCGCTTTTCCGTCATGCCGTCTTTCAACTGTTGGCTGGTGGAGAGAAACATTTCATTTTACTTACGTTTTTACCGCAGGGATTCATGCCCTCGAGTGAAAAGGACCAGTTTTCCAGGACCTGGACACTTTCTTTTATCCTACCCTCCCTCCCTTCTCCTCGCCCCCTTCCTTCCATCTACCCAATCCATCCTTTTCTCCCCCTTCATCCCACAGCCCATCCGCTCATCCGTTCTTCCGGTCGTCCCTCTCCTCATCCCTCCGTCCGTTCGTCCGTCCATCCTTCCTTCCATCCTTCCATCCATCTGTCCTTCTTCCCATGCATCCAGGCTAAAAGACCGCTGGGCCCGCTCGAACCGTCCCACCCTGGCAACTCCCCCGTGGCGGTGAATTTCGGTGGTTCTGTTGTTTAGCTGGGAAGCAGAGTGGCCTCCCAGAGCTGAAGGTGAGTCAGAAGCAGCACCTTTCGGGACAGGCCCCGGGACTGAAGATGTGAAGACGTCATTGAAAAACCCGAGGCCAGGGCCGGCCAGGCCGTCTCTCAGGAGGGAGCTGGGCGGCCCCAGAGGGGGTTGGAGCGGACCGGCCGGCGAGGCTGCGGGGAGGGCCCGGC
>NW_007251276.1:425956-458717 GCF_000164805.1 Carlito syrichta
AGGCCTCCGTCCCCTCCCCCTCCCCTCCCCTCCCCCCTTCTTTCCTCCCCCCTTCTTTCCTCCCTCTTCTCCGCGTTCCTTTCACCCCTCCCCCTTCCTCCTTCCTTCCTTCCTTCCCGCGCCCAACGTGGCCTTCTGGCCCCCCACCCGTTCTCCCACGAGTCCTTCCTTCCTTCCATCCGGGCTCCCTTTCTCCCACCCGCTCCTCTCTCCTTCGGTTCCCCCATCGTCGTCTTTGTCCCTCCTTCCCTCCTTTTATTCCTCCACTCGTTTATTCAGCAACACTCAGGGTGTCGACAGGGCCAGGCCCTCGATGAAAAGGAGAACACCCTCCCCAGGCAGGGGGGACGTGGGCAGAGCCCGGCGGGGGAAGAGCTGGGAGGACGTGCTCAGGGCGAGGGGGAAGGACAGAAAAAGGGCCCTGGTGGAAGCGGAAGCGGGGTGACGTGTGGGCGGGGTGACCCGGAAGGGCTTCTGGAAGCTCTGGCCTTGGGCTGGGTGTAGTGCGGAAGTCAGACCGGCCGAGACTGGGGGGGGGAGGGAGACGAGCCTGCGGGGGAAGGAGCGGCGTGGGGAAGAGGCCACGTGGAGGAGGCCAGGGCCCCGCCAGGGCCCCGCCAGGGCCCCGCCAGGGCCCCGCCAGGGCCCCGCCAGGGCGGAGACGGCGTCTCTCTGCCGGCCGGGGCAGCGTGTGGCCAGCTCCCCGGGGGCGAGAGACGCGGAAGAGCTTCGGCTCCTGGGCTGGCGGGTTTGCGCTGTATCCGATAAAATCCTGAATAGGTGTAAGAGTCCATTTACATTTTGCATATATATATGTAAAGAGGCCAGATGCAGTGGCTCATGCCTGCAATCACAGTACTTTGGGAGGTTGACGCAGGAGGATTGCTTGAGCCCAAGGTTTCAAGACCAGCCTGAGCAACATAGCAAGACCTCAGCTCTACAAAAATTTTTTTAAATAGCCAGGAATGGTGGCACATGCCTGTAGTCCCAGCTCCTCAGGAGGCTGAGGTGGAAGGATTGCCTGAATCCAGCAGGTCGAGGCTGCGATAGCCAAGAGCACGTCACTGCACTCCCGTCTGGGCACCAGAGTGAGACACAGACTCAAATCAATAAATAAGTAAATAAACAAATAAATAGATTTATTGTGAGGGGTTGGCTGCCATGAGTATGGAGGCTGAGGAGTCCCATGACCTGCCATCCACAAGCTGGCGACCCAAGGAGCCAATGGGGTGGTGTAGTCTGAGTCCAAAGGCCTAAGAACCAAGGGAGCTGATGGTGTATGTTCTGGTTCAAGTGCAGGGGGAGACTGATATCCCAGCTTGAACAGTTAGGCAGAGAGAGCACGTTCCTCTGACCCCGCCTTTTGTTCTCTTTGGGTCTCAAATGGATTGGGTGAGGCCCACCTACATTGGGGAGGACAGTCTGCTTTACACACTCTGTGCATACACTTTTTTTTTGAGATGGAATCTCACTCTGTCATCTGGGCTGGAGTGCAGTGTCACACTTGTTCGGCATGGAGGGTCCAGAGGGTGCAGAGGGGACATGGCACCACTGGAGCCGGCATGCTGGAGGTGTGCGCTGGTAACCAGAGATCCGAGTAACACAAAGGTTTGGAGCACACCAAGAGATGAAGAAAGAAAAGATTTATTTAAGAAAAGATCACTTCCCACAGACAGGAAGAGGCCGGCACTCTAAGATGAGTGTGGCAGTGAAGCCTGGGGATCTGGGTATATCTGAAGCTTTTGGAGAGGAGTTTGGGTCAAGGAGATTGTTTAAAGTTGCACTTTTTGGTGTAGAAAACAGAAATCACAAGTCTTGTGCCTTGGCATCACCAGGCCCCGGTATCTCATGACGCCAGGTGGTGGACTCGAGACCGGACACAGGAAGCTTATTAACAATACATCAAGGCCAGAAGCATAGATTTCTCGCCAGATGGATGATTTGTAAACCTCAAGGAAGACCTCAAGGGAGTCTGCTTTATGGTTATAACGGGCAGATAAGGGTCATGTTTGAGGGGCCCGGGTTTCTGAAAAGACAAAGTCAGCAAAGTTAATCTTTGTCTAAAGTGTGCATTCCTCCAGGACACAGCTTTTATTTTCTTATTCGTGTATCAAGATTTAGGAACAAAACAATGTGGCTTATCGCCTTCAGTCCATCCTTTCAACGCTCATGGCCACGGCAGCCTCGACCTTCTGGGCTCAGGCAATCCTTCTGCCTCAGCCTCCTAAGTAGCTGGGATTACAGGCATGAGCCACCATGATCTGCTACGCTTTTAATTTTTTTTTTTTTTGCGGAGATAAGGTCTTGCTATGTTGGCCAGGCTGGTCTCGAACTCTTGGGCTCAGGCAAACCTCTCGCCTCAGCCTCCCAAAGTCTGGGATTACAGGTGTGAATCACCAGCCCACATGTTCATTCCATCCAGAAATACTCTCCCAGATGTACCCAGAATAATGTTTAACCAAATATCTTGGCATCTTGTGGTCCAGCCTAGTCGAGACATAACATTAATCATCACAGTGTGTAGAAAGTAGTTAAGATAGAGAAAATTCATAGAGCAGGGTAAAGGTGTCAGGAGTATGGGGTGGGGTGGGGTGAGGGTGCCATGGATATAGGGTGGTCAGGCTGGGCCTCGGTGAAAAGGGTGGAGGGGTGAACCCTGCGGACCCCTGGAGGGGGAGAGTTCCAGAAGGGAACAGCCAGAGGTGGGAGCCATCCTGAAAGCCTCTTGCACGTGGCTGAAGCCAGGCAGGCAAGGAGGACCAGGAGAGGCAGTTAAAGACGTCATAGTTGTGTGTGTGTGGTGGGGGAGAGACACAGGCCTTGAGGACCATCAAGTGGACTTTTTTTTTTTTGAGTCGGAGTCGCACTCCGTCGCCCAGCCTGGAGTGCAGTGGCCGCTCCCGGCCACCGCAGCCTCGACCTGCTGGGCTCCGGCGATACTTCCGCCTCCGCCTTCCGAGTAGCTGGAACTACAGGCGCGGGCTACCATGCCCGGCTCATTTTTGATTTATTGTAGAGACGAGGTCTCGCCAAGTTGCCCAGGCGGGTCTCGAACCCGCGGGCTCAGGCCATCCACTCACCTCAGCCTCCCAAAGGCGCGGGATGACAGGCTGAGCCACCGAGCCCGGCCAAGTGGACTTTTATTGAGCGTGACACAGAGAACTGTGGCAAGGCTTTGCTATGTCTGCTCCTGGGTCTTTGTAAACTCATGGAATCTTGAATGTCAGTCTGTGAGTTCCTGAAGGGCAGGACCTGCACCTGAGCGATCTATAGGTCACTTGAACACACAGAGCCACGTCACTGAGGGCTGCTTCCCGAACACCTGTGGAGCCGGTGGTGGGAGACCGGACAGGCCCAGGACACCCGATCTACAGCCTCAGCAGTGGCTGAGCGGGGGCAGGGGAAGGGAAAACACCCGAGAAAAAGGTGTCAGTTGCAGCGAGAGGAAAGAGACTCCTCCCTGGACGGGTAAAAGTATCCAGAAGTAGCCACTGGTTGAACATCTCGAAGGCCAAGCATCTCTCTCTCGACCGGCCTGGGTATGGTTCTGCCTGGGCCTTAGCCTGGACCAGAGGGCCGCTTCCAGCATGGTCGGTTCAGAGACCCAGTAAATTCACTTAGCTCCTTTTGTTAAAGTAATTTCTGACGTGGGCTGTGATAACAGCGTGAAATTATATTCCGGATTCACGCTGGGGTCTTGTCACCCCTCCGTTGTCCTTCTCCCTGCTGCCTGTGGATTAACGAAACAATCAGCATGGTTTTTCTCAAGGCCCCGATGCAGAAGCCTCTATCAAAAAGAGACGGTACCAGCGTGGGGTGAATTATTTATTCCTCAGAGCCCAAGAGTTCAGAGCGGCCTTGAGAGCCACGCACTCCCGGGGCTGCCGGGCCTGCTCAGGTCGGAGGGTGCGGCCAAGGCGCTCGGGGGCGGGGGACGCTGTGGCCTGGGACGAAGAGGAGTGGGACAGGCTGGCCGGGAGACAAACACGCACATCTTCGCACTCCGTGCCCTGCCCCCGTGGGCTGTCAGAACGGGTCACGCGGCCTTGAGTGATGCTCCTGACAGCGAGGAGAGACCCACGTGTCTCTAATTTTCTAAAGGACAATCTTATCCCAAGAGATTATCATCAACTTTGCCCTTGTGGAAGTTATCGATGCCCCGACTTCAGAGCTGACAAAGTAATGTGCAGCTCGTGACATCTGTCAGCGAGACGGAAGGGAAAGCCATTTCTTGCCAGTAAGCGGCTTGAAAGGAAGTTGGGAGATTAGAACCAGCAATATCATCAATCCGGGGCGAAGGGACGTCAGTCAGGGGCTATCAGCTTGTTCAGAAGGGAAGAGCAGGAGAGACCCTGACTGTGAAATTGACCCAGGCCGACTCGTACACACGGGCGGTATGATTAAGATTTTCCCGAGCGCTGGAGAGGCCCAGGGGACTGGAAAGAAAGCTGATCTTAGACCAAAAGTAAACTTCAATTCTGGTCCAAATCTGTCACCTGGAAATTCTCCCTGAAGACCCCAGCGTGTGGGCTCTATCCGTTCTCTTTGGTGGCGCCCACAAATCAAGGTTTTGAACTTTTAGCTGACATCTTAAATAGACACGCTTATTATTGGGAACATTACGTGAGTTCAGCTCAGGTCTCAAATGTCGTCGTTGACGTTTATGTTCTAATGCAATTTATAATTCCTCACAGAAAGGTTAACACTTAATTAAAGTACTGCTGGAAATTGCCTTTTTGATAAGCCTGGGCTTTGCGCTCGCCTTTGCTTGAAGTGGAGAAAAAACAATCTTCCGTGATCCGCAGGTCTCTTGCTAAACGCAATCATTTCAGGACCCAGAAGGAAGCCAAGGGCAGGATGGGAGCAGGGTTTGCTGCTGCAAATCCCAGCCCGAGGCCCTCCGAGAGCCCCGGCACCTGTTGGGAACTCCCCCGGCAGGGGAAGCCGCGGCCTGGGCCGTTGGCCAAATGCTGCATTCTTCTTTTTTTATTTTTAGCTGGAATCTCATGAAAGTGTAGCTCAAGGCAGATTGCCGGTTTCCCCTTTGTTAACGACTCTGAAGAGAAACAGCACTGGTTATGGGAAGAAGTCTCGGAAGGCCACAGGCTGGGGAACCAGGGAGCTGCCTGACATTTCGCTCGCAAGCTTCTCGTGTGGAAGGAGGCGTTCTGCGGCCTGAACATGATGACGAAGCCAACACACTATTAAGAAGCTACAAACCGCTGTTCATCCAACCCAGAGAAATGCTGTTCTTCCCTCGATGAGAGAGCTGGCCTTCCGAGGCCTTCTCTCCTTTCGGTCAGATCTCGAGGAAGGTGTGGGCGGGCTGGGTGGGTTTACTCACAGCCCAGGGGTGGGTTTCTCAGCGTCCCGAGGAGGAAAAGGATTTCGGCCTGAACACACACCCAAGAAACATGGACCACACGGCTGGAACGCCTCATGAGTTTTTCCTGGGCTCCAGTTGATCGAGTCTGGTGTAGACAAAAGTTGCCTGTGACTTTTTGTTTTATACAAGGGAAGCATTACTCTATTATAGTATCCTGTTGGGTGCCAGTTTCTGTTTTTCAGCTTCTTGCCTATAGAGAACTTGCTGAAGCGATTAAAAATCAGGGCGTAAGAGTTTTATCAGGGTAAAAGTTAAAAGGAAAAAAAACGAAGCTATTAAAAATCAGGGCATAAAAGTTAAAAAGAAAAAAATTAGCTTTCGTTTAAAAGTCAGACAAAAATCTCAACAAACGAGTGGCCATCTAGTTATTGCAAGGGCTAATAGCTTCTGAAAACTTATTTTAAAATAATAAAGATATGTATATACAGATCAGCAAAAAGTCATTATCAGAGAGCACTTGGAAATGGATCAAATCAAGGAGAATGAAGCTGGGCATGGCCACAAGGGCCGTCTGCAAATGCCTTGTTCCTGCCATTGTACCGCTCATGGACAATTGGCAGCGAGCAGTAAGGGTAGATGACTGTCACTGACAAATGCCTGATGGCTGTAGAGTGGATGTGACTGGCTTTTGCGTGTCGCTTGTTATTTCTTTAGACATAAATCTGATAATGAACTTGTCTGTCTAGTACATGTGCCATATTGGAAAGTTATTCAGAGACTTCTGAGTGAGTCTGAAAGAACCTGCGTTGGACCAGGGCCCAACACTTTTTTTAGCATATCTGATTTGGAAGTCAGAAATCCAGCCAAGTCACAAATGAACCAAATGACAACAAGAGCCTTAAGGGGAGCCTGGTTTCAAGAAGGAATGGGGGAAGGGGATGGCTGGTACCCGGTGTTCTTTGACTTGAAGAGCACTGGGTCGGTGCACGGCATTTTTTTTTTTTTTTTTTGGAGTCAGGGTCTTATTCTGTTGCCCAGGCTGGAGGGTAGTGGCACAATCATGGCATCTTCAACCTCTGGGGTTCAAGTGGTCCCCTGTCTCAGCCTCCTGAGTAGCTAGGACTATAGGCACATGCCAGCATACCTGGCTAATTTTTCTTCCTTTTTGTAGAGATGAGGTCTCACTGTGTTGCCCATACTGGTCTCAAATGCCTGGGCTCAAGCAATGCTCCCGCCTCAGCCTCACAAAGTGCTGGGATTACAGGCAACGAGCCACTGCACCCGGCCTCATCCACCATGTCTTAAAACTCAAAAGAGCAGCCCCACAGAGGCTGCATCACATAGTGGAATCCTGTAGAGCGCAGGGTCTGTAGGTCAGCATCACTTACCGGCTATGTGATCTTGGCCAGGTCACTTAACACCTCTGGGTCTCAGTTTTTACAACTGTAGAATGGGGATCCCAATGGGACCTACTTAGATGGTCGTTCTGAGGATTGACTGAGCTAACACACGTGAAGTGCTGGGACTGTGGCTGGCACCGAGCTCAGTTAAACGTTGCACTTCTCATCAGCCTTACCCATGAACTTGGTTTCTGGCCAGGGGAGGAGGAGTGGTCTTCGGCTGAACTTCCTAAACCAAAACCTGCCAGACCTTGGTGCTGGCCAGGGCAACCGCAAAAGGGGTCCATCGTTCCAGCCTTTCTAAAAGAGCTATGGGAATTATCAGCCTTGGCAAAGAAACTAGGGACAGATGAGCATCCTCGATGTTTTCGGTCACATCCTCTGTTATTAGCAAGGAGCACATTTCCTTTTGGGGTGAACATTAGGAACAAAAATAAGGCTCTTCAGATCACCACCCCTCTGATTCATCTGCTGGAGCACTTGGGCTTGCATTGAGGCCGGCTGGCAAAGGCAGCCTCACAAAAGCCAGCGAGGCGCATTCAGGATCCTATTTGCTTTGAGCAGAGAAAGAGGGAAATTCTGGCGCCGGAAACGCCATGCCTGTCTCAGCAGCGGCTGTTAACGTCTTAGATGGGGGTGCAGGTCACAGCTCTCAGGACGCATGAGGGAAGGAGAGGCTGAATGTCATTTTGAGGCTGCCGGAAAGGTCCACAGGCGTGTGGGTGCACATTTGCTGTCTACGTACAGACACACTTCGATGAGCAAGAGCCTCTTTCTCGACTTCAGCAGGTACATATTAGGTCTTTCAGTGAGTTTCACTTTCATTTGGACCCAGGGAAAGAACAAGGAGGAAAAAAAAATCCAAGGGCTACCTAATGGCATGATTTCCCCCAAATCCCTGCAATCAATTTTGTCTTCCCCGGCATGATCAAGCTTTGTGACTTCTCGCGTTATGAGAGTTCACAGAACTGGAAAGAATCTTCTGGAGCGTCAGAGTTTTCATCTGGAGAGAAGCCTACAGCACTGTTGCAGGCCATGGGCTTGGGCAAACCTGTTTGTCTGGGAGCCCCAACCTAGTTCTGGGCATAGGGGGGTGCCCTGGGTACAAGGAGTCCTCAAACAGCAGATTGGAAGGAGGTGAGTCTCCTCTGTGGCTTCCTCTGTTCCCCAGATGCGTTTCTGCCACGAGCTGAAGGTCTGGAGCTGTAGGTGAGATGAGGCTGGGTGAATTCTGGCCAGATGCCTGGTGAGAAACATCAGCTGCTTCAAAAACCATCGTACATAAAACTTCACGAGTAAACCTACAACGAATGAGTTTGCCTCTCAAGAAGGCTTCTGGCTACAACCTGGGTGTAACAAATTTGGTTCCAGCATGTCCTGAGAATCTAAAAACCAACTCACTGCCGCCACGATGCTCCTCGAAGTCCTCAGAGGGCCTGGGAACATTCCCTGGTGGGACAGGTTAAAGTTAGAGGCAAAGTCCTGAAATGAAGTTGCTCTGAGTGACTGTGCAAGTCCTGTTCTTGGTGACTTTGAGAAGAGTGCGGATCACAGGCCAGAGCAGATGCTGGCAGCTGAGGGGATGTTTCTCACTTCACTCTCTTCTATGATTCCGCATCAGCCAGAAACTCGCCTTTGTAAACACTCAAGCTACACTTCACACCAACCAAATAACTAGAAGGCTGATTCAGTGTTTAAATTGTTCTGGGAAACTTTTAAACACTGCTTTTGCATTTATATTTTATAGGGAAAAAAAAAAAGACTCATGGAAAAGCACAACCGTGACTGACAAAAAGTGGAAAAATCCTGAACACAACAATGAGAAGCGTCAAGGGTGGAATTGCAAGAAGACGGCCCAACCGCACCACGTCCGCGTGTGCAATTATGTGTGGATGAAAAATTACAGAGGCTAATAATTACAGCAGCAATTGTCCACTTGCAGAACAATTAGCCCTTTGCTCCTCATTCCGAGAAAGTGACTAATTGTACCCACAGCAAGCCAACTCTTGGCGCATTTCTTTGGGAATGAAATGTTATGCTTGCCAGAAAATGCCACCTACCGGAGCAGGGCTCCGTCAGCCCATGCCCAGGGGCCCAGGGCTTTGAAATACCCACTGCCCAGCCCGGGACAGGCCCTGTGGTATGTGGGAAAGGAGATAAAAACGCCAGTGCCGGAGCTGTGGTGGACCATGTCAAGCCATTGATGTATTTAAAAGTGGGGAAAGTAAAAATAGAAGTCAGGTAATGACAACAATTATACTTAATGAGTACCTTTCATCGGAGATCAGAAATGCCTTCTAGTGACATCTTGCAGCTTCTGGTAAGATGTGAGGGGAAAATATTTGTAAGTGGAACCTGACTTTTTAGTCAAGGAACGAGACACCCCTGAGCAACGGTGAACAGCCTCGCATCTGAAATAGGTGAGCATCACGCCCAGGGGTTTCTGACTTGCCCCAGAAACGAGGTTCAATGTTTGTGTCTGTTCTATTGAGGTAAACGTGCTTTCAACATAAGGTATGTAATTTGTCAAGTGTTTTATAGGTCTGTAAAGAGCCCCCCCAACACTTTCCCTGCTCCCCCAGCACACCCACCTGCACAGTGAGTTTACACGAAGCTCTTGATTTCATTAGCCAAGAGTACAAAGTTGCACGAGATACGAGGCGAACACTCAGGTTAGGAGGAAATCTGGGTGGCTTTTGGGGCCCCCAGATCTCCTTATGGGGCACGCGGCTGCTGGTGACATGTCCACGCGCCCAGGTCTCCCCAGTTCTTGCTGTGCACAGACCTCAGAAGGTTTCACTCCATCAACCACGCCTTTTGGTTTAAGGCCATTGGCTTCGAGAACACCAAGTCAGGGGCCCTGAGATTCCTGAACAGAGTCTGCTCCCAGCACCCCAGGGTCCTGGAGCAGGCCACCTGCTGGCTTCAAGCGTGTTCTTTGTGTGTGTGGGGTGCTTGAATCCTTTGGTCAGAGGACATGATTCCAAATCTGTTTGGCTACAGAGCACCCCTTGCTCCTGGGTGACTAGTCACGTGTTTGTGTTTTCTTGCACATGCTGGTGACAGTCACAGGTGAACCAGGACCCTGGGCCCTCTGGAGTGTGGGGTCTGGCCGGGGGCTCAGCTCCTGCAGCGCCGAGAGGGGCACTGCTGACGCATGAAACTTTCTCCCCTCTCCTGTCCTCTGAAAGCTGGCGAGTTCTTTCTCTTCTCTTCCTTCTTCTAGTGAAGTCTCGAGGGACTGCTTCCCCATCTCACTACCCGACTCATTTGGCTTGGGTAGGTCTGGGCTGGGCAAGGGCTGCCTCGGGGAGGTCAAGTGGATGTGGGGGCCTGGTTCTTCTTCTCTTCTGCTGCTGGCTCTGTCTGCCTGGCTCCGTGTCCAGCACTAGTGCCCCAAGCAAGGTGCACAACCTCTCCGATGGGCTCTGTCCAGTTCCTCTTTCTCAAGTCCCTTTGTCCATTACCTCCAGAAGAGACATATTTTATTTTATTTTTTGTGGTGGTGTCTTACTCTGCCATCCAGGCTGGAGTGCAACGGCATGATCACAGCTCACTGCAACCACAACCTCCTGTGTTCAGGCGATCCTTCTTCCTCAGCCTCCCTAGTAGCTGGGACTACAGGCATGCACCACCATGCCCAGGTGGATTTTTCATTTTTATTTCTCTCTCCCTCTCCCCTCCCCTCTCCCCGCTTAGAAACGAGGTCTCATCATGTTGCCTAGGCTGGTCTCAAACTCCTGGGCTCAAGTGATCCTCCTGCCTCCGCCTCTCAAAGTGCTGGGATTACAGGAGCGAGCCACTGTACCCGGTAGAGACACACTTTCTAATAAAGACCCTGATATTTTTCTTTTCCCAAACTCAGTCCTGCACCCTCTGACTAATGCCACCCATTTCACCTTCTCCCTGACTTCTGCAATATTCATCTTCCACAGCATTTCCCTGCAATTTACTGAAGAAAGGAGGGAGGTACAGCTGTTGAATCAGCCTCCTTAGCTCAGATACAGAGAAACTGTGGCCTTAAGCCAAGATCCTAAGCTGACCCAAACGAAAGGAGAAAACACTTATTTTCCTGAGATTTCCAGCTTTGGAGAAGCCGGGAGCATTGCCAGGCTTCTCCTTATCTCTCTGGGCTGTGATCCAACAAGATCATTTGTGCCCCAAACAAAGTCATGTCAAAAGAACAGAAGTCAGATACTTAATGCTTTAGCTGAATTGTCTTGAGACCATTTTAATTCAGAGTTCTTGGAGGTCATGAATGTCCTGAAAATGGTGCTATATACTCTTTTATTTTTCCTACCTTGAGCACAGACACTCAAATACTTCACTGCATATGCATACCTGTTTCAAGTGGAAGTTTCAAAAAGCCAGGGCTTATCTTTTTACTAATAAAAATGCTAAGTTCTTACTCAAGAAAAACACAAAACTTCAGAACAAAAATTTAACCCAGTTACTTCCAGGATGTCTGTCTAAATCTGTCTCAAGATCAGATTTGCCTGTCAGGGAACTATTTTGGTATACGCTTTTAGAAACAGAATTACTCACAGTTAAGAATTTTAAAATCAGAACTCGTGTTCTCTTTGACCACCCCCCCCATTTTGGAAAGATCAGTAAAGAAGGTATATAAAATCTACTTAATACCTCCCCTTGCTTTTTAAATTTTTAAATTTTAATTTAATTTTATGATTATTTTTCATAAGAGATGGGGCCTCGCTCTATTGCCCAGGCCAGTCCTGAACTTCTGGGCTCAAGCAATCCTCCTGCCTCAACCTCCCCCAGCGCTGGGATTCCAGGCAGGAGCCACCACACCTGGCCAATCCCTCCTTGCGTTGTCACCTTCTGTGGCCGTGGCAAAGTCAGCAAGAGTTACAGTCCTTCTCAGCTTCCTGTTTCCCCCTGCCAGCCTCCAGAAGTGCATCAGTTCTTCCATTTCGTGGTGGTCGCTCCTTCACGCTGGGGTCCTGTGATGGAGCTGAAGAAGCCCGCCTGACTCCTAACCCTCCCCTACCTCCGGAGGTCTGCCAGCGTCCCTGGTGCCATGACTGGCGTACTTAGGAGAAGCCAGATGACTTTGCCCTGTGACTCGGACCCTGAGAAAGGCCTTTAAAAATTATCCACAAGGGTGACCTACAGGACATAAGGTAATAGCTCCATGGACATGTCTCTCCCTGAGGTCACCCCTCCAGACTGCAAAGCTTCCTGGGAAGGATCACCCAGTCTGTCTCCGGGTATTTTTTGACTCATATTTCTCTTCGACCTCTTGACACCCCTTCTGAAGTCCGACCGTGGTCCTAGGAGGGTCTTTGAGCTACTCGCACAGTGGCCTGCTGTGATGTTGCAGTTGGGGTATAGGTTGGCGAGAAAGGCCTTGTCACAGACGGCCTGCCACGCCTCAGAGTAAGGTTCTCTTCATTCTTCAACAGCCCAAGACGCCAAATCTTACGGGACTCAGCAAAGCAATGTGGGGAAAGAACGTAGAGCAAATCTGGGTGTAGCTTCTCTTGGCCCCTGAGATCTGTCATGGGGGCTTGGAGTGGCCCACAGTCCAGTCTAGTTCTTTCTAGATCATGAAAGCACAGTCCTTGCTAAAAAGCTTCGCTTTCCATCTCAAGGGTTATATCAAGACTTCAGAAAAAGTCACACTCATAGTCTATGGGCATCCATTGAGGGGAATGCTGATAAACATCCCTAAATCCTCCTTCTTCTTAAGCCAAACCCAGAGTCAATGAGGCCAAGACTTCAGGGACGGGGCACTAAACACATTCGTGAACCGCATCTCTGCATCTCTGGTATTCCAGAAAGCCCGTTTCCTCCCAGTGACTTTGCATCTTATTTCTCCAGGTCTAAAAAATGACTCTCTTGCCTACTGAGCCTCAGGTATGAGGTCTGACGATTAGGTTTGCGCACCATCCTAGCAGGGATGGTCACCTCATGGCTGAATATCACTGCGGTTGCCTTTGAAGTACTCCCTTTGGCTATGCACCGATGCCAGTGCCCACTCCACCCATCAAAGCGATTTTGGAACTCTTTTCCTGGAATGGCCGTCATAAGTTCATGAACTTGCGAACATGCGCTTATGTTGGCAGCACTGTACAAATCACTGTATTGGAACACCCTCCCTACTCACCTGATCTGGTCCCCAGTGACTTTTCTCTTTGCCCAAAGATAAGGGAGATGCTGAAAGGAAGACATTTGATGACATTCGGGGCATCGAGGATCATACGACGACAGTTCTGAGGGCCGTTCCAGAAAAAGAGTTCCAAAACTGCTTTGACGGGTGGACTAGGCGCTGGCAGCGGCGCGTGGCTTCCCCGGGGAGGACTTCGAAGGTGACCATAATGATATTCAGCAAGGAGGCATGTAGCACTTTTTCTAGAATGGGTTTGCAAACTTAGTTGTCGGGCCTCGTACACACTCAGGTCTGCCCTCAGGCCTGGTCTTTGGGGTGGAGCCTGTCTGCCCACCACTCGGTCCCAGCATCCTGCTGATGGCGGGAACCCCAGCTCCTCACGCAGCAGCCGTGTTCATTTCCCCACACATTTTTGGATCGCACCGCTTCTTTCGTGCAGAATATTTCCAGCGTTTCTGTCCTGTCATGTACATTTTGTACCAGGTGCCTCCCCAGCCTCCTCTTACCCTTCTGGAATTTCCCTTTGGGAACGATCCTTTTCTCTGTGCTCAGCCCAGGTTCTCAGGTGGAACTTGCTTTGCCACTCCGAGTGGCAGCAGGGGTCCTGGGCCCAGGGGTGACCCGGTCAGAACCAGATTCTGGCTGGGAATGCTGGGATTGCGGCAGACTGGTTTGCTTTACCAGACCTGAGTGTGACAGGGAAGAAGGTTAGCGCTATTGGCCACCATCTTTTTTTTTTTTTAATGGGAGTCTCATTCTGTCACCCAGGCTGGAGGGCTGTGGCATACTCGTGACCACCGCAGCCGCCACCTGCTGGGCTCAGGCAATCCTTCTGCCTCAGTCTTCCAAGTAGCAGGAACTACAGGCACGAACCCCATGCCCGGCTCATTTTTTGATTTATTGTAGAGACAAGATCTCACCAAGTTGCCCAGGCTGGTCTCGAACCCCTGGACTCAGGTAATCCTTTCACCTTGGCCTCCCAAAGTTCTGGGTTTACAGGCTTGAGCCACCGTGCCTGGCTCTTTAAATTTTTATTTATTTTTTCTATTTTTAATTTCTTTTGAGTAGGAGTCTCACTTTGTCACCCAGGCTGGAGGGCAGTGGCATGCTTACAGTCACCACAACCTCGACCAGCTGGGCTCCGGCGATCCTTCCGCCTCAGCCTTCCCAGTGGCTGGAACTACACGCTTGCGCCACCATGCCTGGCTAATTTTTTGACTTATTGTAGAGACAAGGTCTCGTCAAGTTGACAGGTTGGTCTTGAACCCCTGGGTTTAGGCAACCCTCTCACCTTGGCCCCCAAAGTGCTGAGATTACAGGCTTGAGACACCGTGCCCGGCCATTGGCCACCATCTTAGAAACCGAGGCAAAACAGAGCTGACCCAGAGAAGAGGAGCCAGGCATGAGAAGGGAGAAGGCTGGGTCCTCACCCTGAGCTCTGTGTCAGGCTGTGCCTAAAGCCACCCTTGGCTTTTCCGTGTTATCTTTTTGTTTTACCCCGTTTTTGCATGGGTCAGTTTGCACTGGGTTATCTGGTTATCCTTCACGAAACTATTTTCTACAGGATAGGATGATGACAATATGGGAAAATGCATACCAAGTGCTTATCACAGTGCCTTATAAGGAAGAATTTTTCAATAAATGTTAGACATAATTGTAGTGATGGCAGAAAGGGATTTAGTCAATATGATAGGTAAACACTTTAAATGCTAGTTTTCCCAGCAGTTAAGAGTAGCATGAAGTGCTTGTTTTGGGCCAGACGGAGGGGTTCATACCTGTAATCCCAGCACTTTGGGAGGTCAAGGTGGGAGAATCGCTTGAGGCCAGAAGTTCAAAACCAGCTGAGGCAACATGGTGAAACACCCATTTTTACAAAAAAAAAAAAAAAAAAAAAAAAAAATTAACCAGGCATGGTGGTGTGCACCTGAAGTCCTAGCTACTCAGGAGGCGGAGGTGGAAGGCTCACTTGAACTAAGGAGTTCGAGGTTATAGTGAGGTATGATTGCATCACTGCACTTCAGCCTCAGTGAAAAGTGGGATCCCATCTCAAAATGAATACATAACAATAAAACAAGAAATGCCTGTCCTGTGCAGTGGTGAGCAATGAACAAAGAACGTGGGAAAGCATGGGGGAGACACACCAAGGTCTGCGCTTGATGCTGGACTTCCCTGTGTCACTTTCCAGAGGGTCAGAGCCAGTGCCTCATGGGTAAAGATGTTTTTCTTCATGCTTAAGAAATTTCCTTCATCACCTCTGATTTCCCTGGGGGTTTCATCACCCTCTCTTAGTCAGCTAGAAAGGTCTTCAAAGAAGCTTACCTTTTTGAATTTCTGTTTTGGAGTCTCAGACGCAGGATGGCACGTAGTTTGACATCACGACTAGAGGCTTCCGTCTGACACACTCCACCGGCTACTAATCTGAGTTTCCTCACGTGTCCAGTCTCTTGGGGTCTTAGAGAAGGGCCATTTCCCCAGGTGGGCGGCTCCCAATCTGGCAGATGCTCCCCAAATGGGGAGTTAATTTGCTCGTTATTCCAGGCTCATGGTAGCTCATTCGCTTGAGAGATGTTTTCTGTTGCCTCACCGCAAGCTCTTCTTTGAATGGTTCGTAATCGTTCTCTCCATCAGAGTTCAGATCCTGGCTTGACCATTCATTGCCTTACAGAGTTTGGTCGAACAGCTCGGAATCTCACTACCCCATGGCGGCAATATTTATAAAACGCAGGGTTCTATTTTCCACCAGATGTTGGAATATTGCTTTGTGCTCTGATATTGATGAGATGTTCCAGAGTAAGTGGTCATTATCACTCTCACCCATTTTTAGCTGAGAGGGATTTAATAATGCTGACTCTAATTTTCTTTTGGTCTGATAATGACAGGGCATGTGATTTTAGTCCAAATAAAGGTTAACATCTGCCTTGATTCGTTGCCGTCCTTTTTCCCCCCAGTGCTTGATGTCCCAAACAGCGAGTTTCATCACAATTATCACAGAATTTTTATTACATGCTGGTCTTTTCTACAGCACTCCACAAGACAGGAGTTCCCTGGTGCTTACCTTGTAAGAGAGGCAATGTTGATGAATAAATATGAGAAATTTACCAGTCCATCCAAGTGTTTAGCAAGCCTTTCTTGCAGCCTTCCCAAAGGACACCGGTTATAAGTGAAATAAAACCATCATTCTTTATTCTATATCTTGTAGAAACTGTTTCTCCCTAGGAAAAGCTAACTAGAGGTTGTTAGGGATTCTTTAGAGAAACGGCGTTACAAAATGGTATCATTTTCTATCATTGCTACTTTTATTTAATACTTAAAATCTGGAATTTTTCTTTCTGCTTTCAAGAATGTGCACTTTTAGATTGTGACGCGGAAGAGCAAAGAGTTAAATGAAGTTCAATATAAATCAAAATGAACTCCCCAGAGAAAACTAACAATGATGGATAGGGCTGGGGATTTGATATGTGAGACAAATTCTCAACAGATATTTAACAGGCTGATTCAAAAATAGTGTTGATTCGAAACCTCTCAGAAGTTAAAGTGAGCAGAAAGGAGGATTGAAGAGTTTAAGCCATGACGTTTATGTACAATTTTAAAGCATACACACAAATCATTAATTGTAGTTTCTGAATAACTGCCCATATTATGAAAGTCTAAAACCAAGGATGAAATAAATGCTAGCTTAGCACAATGTTAAGTTCTTAGGAGATGGGGGAGAAGGGGTTCAAAGAAGTGTTCAAACAGCGCTTCAAATGAATTGTGTTTTATTTCTTATTTTTTTAAAGATAAGATTTCAAAGAAATACGACAACATGTTAAGATGTGTTAAATATTGGTGGATGGAAAATAGTTGTCATGGTATTTTTTGTAATTTTTTGTATGTTTTAAGTGTTTCACATGAACAATATATATGTTTTTTCACTTAAGGAAATGTACTATTTACCTGAGCGGACAACTGAATCATGGAACTTAGGACCTGAGAGATTAAAGAATGCTTTTGACTTACTGTTGGTGTTTTATGAATGAGGACACCAAACCCAGAGACATGGAGTGAGTTTTTTAAGGTCACAGAGGTTGTTACCATCGGGATATAACTCAGGTTCATCAGAAACCCTGGCTGAGCATTCTGTCCAACATAACTTGTAAGTGTGGCCCATAAACTAAACCTTCCTATGATGAAATGTGCCACTCTTACTCCAGGGTAAGTGACAGGAGATTCTTCACTGGACACGTTGCAAACATGTCTGAACATTTTTTTGCAAAGGACACTTTGGGACTGAAATTAATTCAATTCAACAAATATACTGAGTACCCAGGAATTACAAGGTCTTGTGTATCCTACCCAGACAAGGCTCTTATAGATCTTTTCCAACAGTAACTAACGGTGATAGCTTTCCTCTCAGTTGGCTTCACAAAGGCAGAAAGACATAATATTGACTGTCCCTGATAAACCAGAGGAAGGGTTAGAGGCCGAAGACCAAGTGAGAAGTTCTCGGGAACATGGCAGCCTTGAACTCTCTAAAGGCAAAATAGTTAGAAACAAGAGCGACGGTCGGCTGTGACCAGAGACAGTGTAGCATTGATGTGTCTGCGTGTCAATCTATGAATAATACTGTGGTTATGAGAGTCAGATTTCAGGGATCTAGAAATAGCAGGTAGGAAAACTTGCTCACCTAAATCGTCTCTCTGATAGTCTGTGCAACTGAAAATGATTGTGAAGCCACGTGGAACGAGACAGACGACCAAAGTGTTAGAGAAGCGCGAAGACGCGGTTGGTCTACAGAGGATGCCCCACATCAGCAGACAAGAGGGAATGCTGGGTCCAACAATTAAGTTCATGAATTCATCCTAGAAAACGATGCGGCATACCTCATTGCTGAATATCACTACAGTCACCTTCGAAGTACTCCCTTGGGAGCTGTGCACAGACACCAGCGCCTCGTCCACAGGTCACAGTCATTTTGGAACTCCTTTTCTGGAACGGCCTTCAGAACTGTTGTCGTATCACCTTGATGTCCTGAATGTCTTCAAAATATCTTCCTTTCAACATTTCCTTTATCTTCCGGTAAAGAAAAAAGTCATCGAGGATCCTATCATGTAAGTAGGGAGGGTGTTCCAGTATGGTTATTTGTATTTGGCTAAAAACTCTCTCACAGACAGTGATGTGTGAGTTGGTACATTGTTGTGATGCAAAAGCCATGAGTTCTTGGCAAAAAGTTCAGGTTTTCATCTAACCTTTTCATGCAGCCTTTCCAACACTTCCAAATAGTAAATTTGGTTAACTTTTTGTCCACTTGGTACAAATTCATAATGAACAATCTCAATCCCTTTGATACTAAGCAAACAAACAAACAAACAAAAACCCCACATAATTTTTGGACTCATGGAATGTTTTTGGTGGTGGAGAATTGGCTGATTTCCATTATGCACTTTGATGCTTTGTTTCAGGGTTGTATTGGTATACCCATGTTTCATCACCAGTGATAACATGGCTCAAAACATCATCTTGCCTCTCCAAAGGATCTTGGCAAGCTTTGATTCTCCTTTGCTTTTGTTCATCAGGGAGCTCCTTCGGGACCATTTTTGCACATACCTTTCTCATTACAGGTTTTTCCGTTAAGATTTTCCTGTTTCTCTATTGATGTTTATTTGGTTTGCTATGCTTCTCACAGTCAGCCAACAGTTTTTTTTCTCTTTTTTTGAGGTGGAGTCTCACTCTGTCATCTTGGCTGGAGTGCAGTGGCACGCTCAGGCAATCCTCTCGCCCAGGCTGGTCTCGAACCCCCAGCCTCAGGCACTCCTCTTGCCTCGGCCTCCCAAAGTGCTGGGATTATAGGCTGAGCCATCGCACCCAGCCTGGCCAACGATTTTGACACACAAAATTTTGACAAATTTTTGCAATCTGTTCTTCAATTCTGTTCGTTACTGACCATCCTGACCTCTTCTTCACAGTGACGCTTTCTCACCCCTCAGAAAAATGTTTGATCCATGTGTACAATGCCGTTTTCTTCATGGTATTATCCCCACAAACTTGGACTAACATGTCTCTGTTTTCACTTCCACACTTGCCAAGTTTAACAAGAAATTTAATGTTTACTCGTTGCTCTAATTCAAGCTCTAGCATTCTTGCATGGCACACAAAAACACACAACAATGATAAAGAACGCCCCTCCGCAAGACCCTGACACATATACACGAACACAGCTGTGAGACCCTGACACATATACATGAACACAGCTGTGAGAGACTGCCAAGGTTATGAAACCTTACCGATTTGTTTGTACCTTGCTGCCCATGGAAGCCCACGGTGGCAATTTCTCGAACGTGACTGTCAGTCCTCATAAGAGCGTGTTTCACATAAGGCGTTTCTGGCCCCTCGTGTCGACAAATATGCAAATCGATTTATCGAGACAGGTTTTGCAAGCTCCGTCTCTGGACAAATTCCAACAACATCGATTCATATATGACCGACACAATCTCCCTTAGGACCAGCGGTTGGAGCAGCCGGCTCATCAAAGGTTCTCCCAAGTCTATGCCTCCCGATCTATTTCTGTCATCGAGACTGAGTGCTGGTTAACCAGAAGGGTCATCAAGTGTCGGCTGTCTACCGCAAGTCTGGCCTTCTGGGTTCTATAACTTAAAGGGGTCGAGGGAGCTGGTAGGAGTGAGGCGGGGAGTCGTGTCGGCAACGGCAGGGTGGACTGAGGATGCGGAAGAGTTCCCACGTACATGTGGGGGCCACACGCATTCCTGCTGAGAGCTCTGCTCAGTCCCCTCCGTGAGGCCTCACACAGGCCAGTGGCAGAATCTGCGTGTGACGTGAAAGGGAGGTGCTGGAGATGGCTGCCACCCAAATCCTCCCACCCTGCCCCCACAGCCATCACGGTCCACAAGGTCACCGGGGGCATGAATGTCCAGGGATGTGAGGGGGGCCTGGGGGAGGGAAGAGAAGTGGGGGTTGGATGGACTGACCATACGTCCCACTCAACCTGGGATGCTCCTGGCTTATGCCTCTTCCTCCTGCAACTTATTAAAAGCTGAGCCCCCTCCACTCTCAGAAGTGTCCCCCTACAGATGATACATTATGTGCAGTCACCCCAGAGGGGTCACAGGGCATAGGACAAGCATGTAGATGTCCCATCTTAATCCAGCCGAGAACATTAAAGTCATCCCTTGGAGACGCTGGCGCTGTGATAGTTTGTGTTCCGGCTCACAGCTGAGTTGAGGGGCAGAATGTCAGCCTCACCACAACTCCTTCCATCCAACTGTTACAGGGGCTGTGAATTTAAATGCTCCCTGTCTTTGAAGCTGCAAATGAGCCCTGTCAAATTCCCAGGGTTGTCAGGGTCCTCGCTGCGACATGAGTCCAGCTAGGGCAGATGCACTCTACCCGCCCCCCCGAAATGACCTCCCCAGCGCTGGAAGTGAATATCCTCTGAAAAAATTGCTTTTATAAACATTGTCTTCCCACGCAAACACGGAAAGCCGAGCCACGTGTCGCATGTTTAGGAGTATGTTCCCGGAATACTTAAGCAGTCATCTTTAAGATCAGCCGACATCGACCGTCATCCTTGCTCAGATGAAAAAATAAAGATGAGATCGGGAAGAAATGTGGGCATTTTAAGCGAATCGGATTCTTTTGCCAACATCCTCATCTTATTCATGGATCTTCCTCCACCCCCGTCACATTTGGATACACAGCCCATGTTCGAGATCACCCGTGGAAGCAGGCACAGAAATGAAATGAAGTGAACTTCAACAATAGACAGCTTTAGATATTCTGGGCAGTTCTCCCTGTAGGCCAGAGAGTGCCTAATAATGAAATAAAGGTCTCAGGGCTCACCGGCAAACCACAAAGCAGCTAATTTGGTATTTCTCGTGGAAAAAGGACTGGAAGCTGCACGAGGTTTGTTGAGGAAAGAACTTGGCCGAGTTACTTGATTAGGGTGTTTCAGGAAGGACAGATTATACTCCGATCGCCGTCAGAATACAAAAGAGAGATGTGAAGTGAATTCTATCTAGGAATGTTCTTTTCCAGAAGCCCACACTGGGGCTGGTAGGAATGCTCTCCAGGAAGAAAAATCATACCTTCCTCTCTCCTCAAGACCTCGGGCAAAACCAAACCCCAAAAACACCAGGCGGCCCAATAATCCCCCCTAGACACACACCATGGCGAGATCATCTCAGTCTTCTGTGTGGTCTCAGGCGTGCCCTGCACAGAATGAGAAACCCACTGGAGTAAAGAGAGAAGACGAAGAACTGCAAACCTGACCCCTGACCCCGACTTGCAGCCGCAAAGGTAAGAGCCATGCCACTTGTCAGGAGAAAGTTCACAGCAAAAAAGGAGCGCCTGACCCTGCCTGGGAATTCTCAAAGGTGAGACTGGCAAGCCATGCCCCTAGCCACTCAGAGGCCACAACAGGAAGGTAAGAACTTCTGGAGAGGAGGATGTAGAAGGAAATAAAGAAGAAAACGGGACTCCCGGGTCAGGCCTGGTGGCTCATGCCGGTCACCCCAGCATTTAGGGAGGCTGAGGTGGGAGGATTGCTTGAGCCCAGGAGTTCAAGACCAGCTGGGGCAACTTAGCAAGGCTTTATCTCTACCAAAAAAAAAAAAAAAAATCAAACAACTAGCTGGGCGTGGTGGTGTACGCCTGTGGTCCTTGCTATTCAGGAGGCTGAGGCAAAAGGATAATTTGAGCCCAGGAGTCTGGGGCTGCGTGAACCGTGACCGTGAGACCCCCCGACTCAAAAAAATAAAAATAAAATAAAATAATAAAGGGGACCCCAGGGTGGAAGCTTCTGAGCCTTTGGCTAGCTTTAGCTATGATGATACTGCAGGTGGTGACCCAAGTTCTCTGACTCTGATGTGCTTCCCGATCATGGGTGGTGGGCTACAGCTGCTGGGAATGGGTCCCCGGGACTGCAGAAATCACGATCTTCTCAGCTCAGGGCCAAGAGGCGGGTCTGGGGCAGCCGGATCCCCTCAGAGGCAGCCTCAGGCCGTGGGCAGCTGCATTCTTGCCCCCTGTGTGCTGTGGGGTGAACGTGGATGGGAAGCCCTGGATCAGGGTGTCTCTCCCTGGTACGCTCGGGGGAGGGGGGTGCTGAGCACGTGGGGTTTATTTCGGCCGTGGGTTGAGTCATGTCCCTCCAGCTTGAATGAGCGAGTCCTTACCCCGGGCACCCGTGAATGGGACCAGAGTCTTTGCAGAGACGATGAAGTTCCTATCTGTTGATGAGAGCATCGTGGGTTTAGGGTGGGCCCTGGAGACGGGCGTCCGTGTTAGAGGAAGGAGAGCGGGAATGGACACACCCAGGAAAGAAGGCCGTGGGGAATGGAGGCAGAGCCTGGAGTTGCCCAACCTCAAGCCAGGGGACGCCAGGAGCCACCAAAACTGGAAG
Organism: Carlito syrichta; assembly: GCF_000164805.1. NCBI lineage: Eukaryota > Metazoa > Chordata > Mammalia > Primates > Tarsiidae > Carlito > Carlito syrichta. The sequence goes on from NW_007251276.1 coordinate 448,210, forward strand.
AGGCCAGGGAGGATGTCGAGATCCTTTGGAGGGAGTGTGGCCCGGCCAAGACCTTGCTTTTGGAGTTCTGGCCTCCAGATCTGGAAAAGAAGAAATTTCTGTTGCTTCCCTGAGCACGTCTGTGAGTTGCTGCGGCAGCCCTGGCACCCAAGTACCGTTCCCAGCATGGAAACCTTCAACAAGGGAGGACTCCGCCCTGCTGGCTTCCAGCCTTCCCTCTCCCCTCACCCCTTCCTCCCCTCTCCCTCTCCCCACCCCACCCACAGAGCTCTTCACTGCCGGCCCGCTCCAGGTGCCATCAGGCAGTGGGCCGCCAGGCCAGAGGAAGCATTCTGGCGGGGGAGACAGACCTCAGTGGGTCACTGCAGACGTGGCAGGCGCCGGCATCCGCGTGGGTACAAAATGCGTGGGATTCCAGAAGAGGGAGCTGCTGGCTCCATGGGCGGAGGGGACGTTGTCCCAGGGCTGGGAGCTTCTGAAGATGAATGGAGATGGGCGTGAGGTGGAAACAGTTCCGGTCAGCCAAGGGAGACATCCTTCGGGGCTGGGGGGAGGATCTCTGCTGGGTGGCTCCTCCGTGATATCACTTTTGCTGGTGCTGTTTTCTATCCTGTGACATGTGATCAAACATGGCGCTGTTTGGTACACACCATTACCTGCATTCCATTTTCCCAGGGGTCATTTCTGGGTTCACAGTCTGTTCTGTGTTGGGCACAGGAATTGATTATAGCTCAGAGCTGTCCTGAGTCGGCCTGAAAGGGCCAGAGGCGCCATGGAGAACCTAGGCGTTCCTATGGACGTGTGATTTATTGAAATAGAAAAAAATGGGCTCACCGTGGAAGAGTGCCCCCGGGTCCACTTGAACTCGGCTGGGATCCTGGGGTGTAGACCGGGATTGCACAGAAAGGCACTGCAGGGCTTCTCACGTAGAGCTGAATTGGCCCATGAAGGACTCTATAAGAGTTGCTCTAGGCTGGGCTCGGCGGCTCAGCAGCTCAGCCCGTAATCCCAGCACTTTGGGAGGCTGAGGTGAGTGGATTGCCTGAACCCACGGGTTCAAGACCAGTCCGGGCAACTTGGCGAGACCTCATCTGTACAATAGCTTAAAAATTAGCCAGGCATGGTAGCACGCACCTGTAGCGCCGGCTACTTGGAAGGCTGAGGTGGAAGGGTCGCTGGAGCCCAACAGGTTGACACTGGAGTGGCCGTGAGCATGCAAGGGCACTCCAGCATGGGAGAAGGAGTGAGACTCCAACTCAAAACAAAACAAAAAACTCTACCCCCAAGACAATGAAAAACTAGTAAGGCTGCCTCATTTTAAATTACAAGTGCCTTGAAGCCTGAGACTTTAGTGTTACCTAATTTTGAAAGCATGTCTTTTCTTTTGGTATCCAGGTATAAGAACCTGCATTTGACTCTGTAAGGCATTCTTGCATTTGAACTAGAGACAGTTGGGCTTGGTCCTGAGATCTTAGACTGTGGGCAGGGATCCAAATCTGCTAACTTAAGCTAAAGTTGCTGTAGAAACAGGTCTGGGATGAATTTCTTGACTGAGATGGTTCCCACCTTGGAGGCAGGGCAGTGTCAAACAGAAAGGTGTCAGTTTAGGGAAGGGTAGGCCAGGATGAGAGGAGCAGGATAGGAAGTCCTGAGGGAAACATCAGTGTCTCACTGGCTGTGAACCCCTCAGTGTACAAGGAGCGTGTCCAGACTTTTGTGGGTTCTAGAACTAATGACTTAACCTGTTCGCAGCTCGATGTTCCTCGTCTATAAAATGGGCATAATATTAGGATCATCCTCAGATGTTTGCTATGCAGTTAAAATGAGATCAAGCACGTGAAGTGCTGCAATGTGGCACTTGCAATCATGCAAATGAGGCAAGCAATCATTAAAAGGTCCATTGTAGTGATAGGACCATGATGACTTTCTGCAGAGGGTCGAAGGAGCTGGTGCCCGGGAAGGCCTGGTAGTCCTCTCACCTGGCCGGTGTTCAACAGGCATGGATGCTCCTTTCCTGAAGGCGCTTCCCAGCTGCCCTGGCGTGGGAGGTGAGGACCCAAGGCCCGTCATGCACACGAGTCGAGAACAGATGTGGTAGGTACCAGGGGCTGGTGTTGCGTCCTCAGGGCAGCCCTGGGAGCCTGCCTGACCACGGAGGGTGCGGGGCCCTGGTAGCGCCCCAAGATGCCAGGCTAGGGAGATGGCCCTCACCATCACCAACCACCCCTACTCCAAGCCCCAAATGGACAGAGCCACTACCCTGTGGCAAGCCCAGTTCCTTAAGGTCATTTCTAGAAATGTCCACTGGCGCTTGCTAAGGAGTGCCAGGCTGGGGTCTGGCGCGTTCACTAATGTGTGTGGGGTGGGGGATGTGCAGTGGCACTGTCTGGGCGACAGGGGGGAGGGGGTCCAGGCCGGCCCCAGGGAAACTGAGGAAACTGGGGTTGAGAGAGAGCAGTGACCTGCCCAGGGCCACCCTGCAGATAAAGGCAGAGCTGGGAATCGAACTCAATTGAACTCAAAGATGATAAGAGGAACCTGAAGAATTTTGTCTAGATACAGTTTCTCGGCCTCAGCGCTGCTGCCATTTGGGGCTGGATGATTCTTTGCTGTGAGACTTGTCTGGTGCTTTGTGGCATGTTCGGCGCATCCCTGGCCTCTGCCCGCCGGATGTCGGCAGTACTGCCCCCCACCCCCCAAGTCGTGGCAACCAAAGACATCGCCAAACCTTGCCAAATGTCCTCTGGGGCGAAAATCGCATCCAATTGAGAACTACTGGGCTAGATGAAAAAATGCTGTCATCAGTTCATTTCCGTGCCTCTCCTCATGGTTTGTGGCATCATGTCAAGAGCACATCTGCTTCCTGGCAGTTCCCGGAGGAGTCCAGCGGAACAGAGAGACTGGTCCACGATGGGATCATGCTGGGACTCTCCCTCCCCCCCCTCCCCTCCTCTTCTCCCCCCTCCTTTTTTTCTTTTTTTAGAAAAAACAGTTTTATGAAGATCTAATTCCCACACCACAAAATTTATTCTTCTAAAGGGTACACCATTCAATGGTTTTTTAAAGTAACCCCAGAGTTGTGCCACCATTACCGGTGCTTAATTTTAGAACACTTTCATCACCCCAACAACAAGCACCCTGTCCATGACCGTGTCCCTCCAGCCCCTGGCAACCACTCATCCTTTCTGCCTCTGTGGATGCTTGAGGCTCCATTCTCTCATGAAAGATGTCTGAGTTGAAGACCTAACATAACAGCCAACGTTGATAGAGTCTCATCCCCTGGCGCAATAGCTTGTTGTCCTTCCTTAGGTGTTTTTAAACTCGCTTTAAAATTCAGTTCAAAATTCTCCCCTTCCAGGGAGCATTCCCTGGTCTCCTCTCTGGTCTGACTGTCTAATCGCTGCCCCCAGGGCTTCTGTGTACTCAGCTGTCCAGTGGCAGCTGCTCAGGTGGAAGAGCTTTGCACTCAGGGCAGCGTTGGGAGCCAATATGCTTCCTCAGCTACTTTGTCCTGGGCCTCAAAGACTGATCTGTAGGGATTTAAAAGAGAGAAGGAGAGAGGTAGATACATAGAAAGGGAGAGGAAGATACAGGGAGGGAAAGAGAGAGAGAGATGCAGTGGATATACTGAGTAGAAGACCAGGCAGGTGTGTGGTCAGTCAGATTCCTGAGACATCAGTTACCAAGGATCTTTGGGTTTGGGACATGAGGGTGATGAGCAGAGATGAAAAAGTCAAGTGAAAGTCCACAAATAGTCCCAGCTTTAGGAATCATCCCAACAGGAAAAAACAAAACAAAATAAACAAACAAAAAACCAAACAACAACAACAACAAAAACAGCAGCAGGAAGTGTCCATGCCCAAGTGTCTATGGTTTGGCTTGTGGAGAGTCAGAGCAAGGAGCTAGTTAAATTCTCTTCCTAGAGTTACCTCCAGCCCGCCACCCTTCAACTTTGGTGAGGTGGCAGCAAGGCCTCCGGGACCCAATACATGGGCCTTGATGAGAAGGAAGTGGGAAGGGAAGAAATTGAATTCTTGGAGGAGCATTTGCCATGTGGCCGCACTCACTGGGCCAAAAGGATTATAGCTAAGAACACAGTATCCACCGAGTGTCTGGCTCAGGTCTAAGTGCTCACATTTAATTTTCAAAGCAACCCAATGAGATGGGTGCTATCATTGTACCCATTTTAGAGATGGAGAAACTAGGTCCCAGAGAAATGGAGTTAGTCGTCCAAGGTCACAAAAAGTGGTGCACATGGGCTCCGGTCTGGAGTCTGAGCGTATACCCACCACCCAACACTGCTTCTCCACTACCAGGTGGTCTGACGTGCGTAAACCCCCTTAGTTTCTCGTGACAACTCTTAGTTCTCATGACATACAAAAGCTCCCTTAGCTCATTAAAGAAGAGAGCTAATTACGATGCTAGTTATTTAACATAACTTAGATGACAATCTTGAAAACTTAATTATACCTCCCAAGTTTGTGTCTTGGTGTTCTCTCATGTGAATATCATTACCTCATTGTCCAGGTAAGAAGCCTGACGCCCAGAGAGGTTACCTGTCACACAGCTCATGGGTGGCAGAGGCAGGATTCAAACTCAGGTTAAAACGTGTTCATCCCACCGGGATTGCCAAGGACGGTGCCAACGACTTGGTCCTTCCAAAGGTCAGTCCAGACGTCTTAGTTCTCATCCCATGGAAAGAAGGATCACTGATTATTAAGGGAAAATTGCTTAGTTGTTTTCTTATCTCCAAGAGAAAGTGAGAAATAGGCAAGTTCCTCTAGAAGGAGTGGAACGTTTTTCCTGACAGAGATAGAAGGAGTGTAGAAAAAGAAAAACAGTGCTTGGTCTTAGGAGCCGGAAGCTTATGGAAGAAATAAGGATTCAACAGTTTGCATTTCTGGAGAAACTCTCTCAGGACCAAGGACTGGCAAGCATGTGAGTTGAGCGTGGAGAGGAAGGCTGGTGGCCAGGCCATCCTGGGCCCAGATGCTGGCAGGGGACCCGCCTTGGGAGGCTCCCTCCTGTACAGTCGTGCCTGTCGGGGAGATGAACACACTTTGAACCCATAAACAGAGATGAATGCACCTCCAACCTGAACGGAAGCTCATCAAAGAAGAGGGCTAATTAAAGTACTAGTTATTTACATAATTTAGATGACAATCTTGAAAACAGAGTTCTGCTTCAGAGACTCATGACGTTAATCAGGTTGCAAGGAATGAAAACTAACACAGATCAAGCCAGGCTGATTTGCACAAGCATTGAAACATATAGGTCAGTACCTATACATAGAGCCAAATGCCAGAGATGGCAAGTTATCTTAGCGCCATTCTGGAGAAATGGGATAATGGATCAAAAGAGAAAGGACGAAAAGTAAAAATTGATCAGGACAGTCGTTTGAATGTGGAATTAGGTGACTCTGTAACCGCTTTCATCAAAGTATATAGCTGTCACATAAAAGAGCACATCTTAGTGAAAGCTTAGTGGGTAGGAACATGGTATAAATGAAAGGATTTTATGACCATAAAACCATAAAGTTCAATTTTTGCAAAAATAAAAATGACAGGCAATATAACAATTGGGCTATCTAAGAAATAATATCCCACAGACAGACGCCACTTTCGGGCCGGTTATAGACAGTTTATTGCTTTAGAAGGTGGTAACTGGCTTACCACATGGAATGGCTTCCACTTTCTCGAGAGGTTTTATCCTGCCTCCAGTCTCATGTGCACGCTGCGGTGCCCTACTTCCTTTTGCTGATCAGCAAGCATGTAGTCATCCTTCAAGACAGAATTTCAGGCAATCTGGTAGCATAGTAGACAGAGGGCTTTGGGCTTGGAGTCCCAGTATAGCCATTGGACTAGGACAGCTGATCTCGAGCAGTTTATTAACATCTCTGATCCTCCGTCCCCAACTTCCAATAAGCAGTATTAGTCTCCCTTCCCAATGAGTTCCTTTGTCACTTTTCCTTCCCTTATCACTGCCATACCAATCAGAATTATAGTCTCTTTGCTATTTATGTGAATGTGGCATTTATCTTGCAGTCAGAAGTCTTGGGTCCAAATTCCAGAACTTCCGCCCAACTGGTTAAGCCTGTTTTCTCATCCTTAAAGTGGTGATAAAGTCTGCTGAGGCAAAGACTGACAGCTGATCACCAGACCCAGGATCCATGGTCACATGACTGCGTAGAGCCAATGGAATGTGGATATTATAGTACTGGCCTTTGAAAACCCCCATGCTTTCAACCTCTGACAAATTAAGGTAGTTGAGAAATGGGACCTAATAAACCACATCTTGAAGGCAGCAGGGGCGTAAATGGGGAAGCCTTAGCCCCTGGATAATTGCTTGGGAGAGTGCATTCTTCAGCCCAATGAGGAATATCCATTTTGGGCTTCAAGTGAATGAGCTACAAACATCTCTTGTAGTAAGCCACTTGTAGCTGGTGGCTTATCTATCACAGCCGGTAGCATTACTTTAACTAATACATCAATACCATAGAATTGTTGTGAAGATCACAACAGTGCTTGGCAGAATTCCTCGTACATCATAGACGTTGTTAAGAGTGGACGAATGGACCATTAATTTCTCCAAAAGAGAAAACAGAATCAGTGTATATAACAATTTCACCCTGTGCCAAGCCAAGTTTAAGGCTTTTTTTTTTGTGACAAGTTAGATACAAGTAGTTAGGATTCTCACAGGTTTGTAAGGATTGTATTCTCTTGTGGCTAACACTTGTAATCAAATTTCTCACAGATTTCCAGAATATTGGTGCTGAGTGGGATCTTAGCAAGTAAATCACACACACCCAACTTTCTCATTACAGAGATGAGAAGACAAAGGCTTAGAGAGGTTAGTTACCCTTGGGTAATCAGAGGCAGTGCAAGGGCTCTTAATTATTTTCACAATTAAAAGAGTTATTTTTTGATTGGAAACATCACACATATTCATGAAATTTGGGAAAATAAAAAAGCTTTATTTGCTGGAGAAAATAAGAAAAACATAAGTCATGGCATTTAATGCAATTTTAAATACTGGTAGCCAAGACTTGTCCCTGGACCTCAGGGAGAATTTGGGGCTCACCGGGCCACTCTTGGGAGCTGAGATCTCAAGGTGGGATTGCTATGGGCGTTTTGACAAAATGACATCTCATGGGGCAGAAGAATTCCCACTTCCTGCTTGGGGAGTCCATGGGTGGGGGGTCTGAGATTTGGAGCCCACATGTTCTGGGTCGAGCCGTCCACCCAGTCTGGTGTGTCCGTGAATCCCTGCCTGGTGGGTCCAGAAAGAGCCTCAGGTGTGCAGCGTCCCAAGCCAGGAAACTGGAGCCTTGACCTCAAGGTGTAGCAGGAATCTTTACAAAGAGAGATGGGACTCTGAGGCTTCTTTGCCAGGAAACCGCATTTATTCGGGCTGGCACCAGCTCAGCCGATTCACATCCAAAGGCTGAGCCCGGAACACAGCAGAGGCATCGCTTTAGACACGTTTTAGTTTCTTTGTCTCCCATACAAGGCAGCAGTTTGGCATTATCCATTTGATTGGATATTTTGTGGCCCAGGGCTACAGTTCATGTTACATGATTGGTTTTCCTTATTTCATTTGCGTGTCCTATTTGCTGATTTTCTTACAAAATTACCATCCTGATTGGATTCTGTTTAAACACGTAGCCCGCCAAAATGAAAAGCCCGTGAAAGGAGTAGCACAAAGAACCAGGAAGTAACTTAGGTAATACCAAGTAATGAGAAGTAACTTATATAAAAACATAAGGTAAGGTAACTATTAAAAGCAAGCAGTGAAAGCAACCTGTGGAAACAAGAAGTAAAGCAACTTCTATAAAAACAAGAAGTAACACACTTCCTTTTTTCCTGTTTTCTGCTTTCCTGCTTTTGCAGAGGGGTCCCTGCCTCAAAGGCTGGGCGATCCCCCTACCCACTGCCTCAGCAGCTCTCAGGCGGTTCTTTCCTCAAATGTCCCGAGTGATGACTTTTGGAAACGAATCACCTTTTGCTATAAAGTGGCTTCTCATCTACGGTAGTTTGTTAATAATTTCAATAAACCCTAAGGGAGATTGTTCTGTCCTAGATTCCCTTTAGCCCTCACGATGGTGGATACATCCAGAGCAACTGCCAAAGCAGAAAGCAGAGGGAGGTCTCCAACCTCCAGTGAACTGTGATGAATAACTCTCAGCCGATGACCCCTGTCCTCACGACCACGTGGTCTCCAGTCAGCCTGTGAGGGGGTCATCAGCGTTGCTGCCTTGGCCACAGTGGAAGTCGCTGACTGACATTTAGGGACAAGAAGGCGGTTGTTTCATCGATAGGAGATCTGGGATCCTGGGGCTCCCTGGGTTTCACAAATACCCTTGGGGTCTTGTGCTTGTCATTACTCCATGGGTGACAGAGTATATTCGAAGATTCGAAAATCGAGCCTGACTTCTTCCTACGGATACAGGGACCTGCTAGCATCCGTCCATATTGCCACCGCCTCTAGAAAAGAGCATAGCAAGGGTTCAAGCGCTCCTGGACATTCCTGAGCACAGCCCTGAGAGTTCCCTGTCTTCTGTGCACTCCTAGTAAGCAGCTTCAGGAGGTCTGCTTAGACACGTTTCAGGCTCAGGAGCTGAATCCTTGGCTTCCCTGCAGACTACGCCCAAAGATGTAAATCCCTATTTGCTCCCTTTCTGGATAGTCATAGGTTTGAATGATATAGTATCAGTGTAAGTCTTGTGATCTGCATAACTTTTACATGAGTGTAATTGTAAGTCTTTTAATTTGCATACCTTTTGCCGCGCATGACGTCATAGGCCTTGTAAACTTCCTTTACTCTAAATGTCACTTCCTAAATGTAAAATGCGGCTGTAACTTAAGTTCTAGACCACGCTCTGCTGGTCACGTGGCTAATGTGTAGGTACCTTCAGCTCTGGACTATAAAAATGGACTGCGAGGCCTGAAGGGTGGGCAGACCATTGTAGAAAGACCTCGAGTCCGGCTCTGCTCCCTGGATTCGAAGTCAGAAATAACCTTCTTTCTACCGGTTCCCTGCCCCCTGATTTATCGGTATCAAGAGAGAGCACCCGAGTGTTACTCGGACCGTAAGCCTGCCATTTTGAATGTCTTGTTTCTTTCACCTTTTTCCCCCGTGAATATCCCTCTCCCACTAGTTCCACTTGCCTTGTTGGCGCTTTCTCAGACTTGGTGTCTACAATGATGCTGGACACATCTGTAACCCGGATAAAGATGAGCTACCATGTGGCCCTTCCTCAGCATGTGGTCGCCTATGAAGTAAAGTCTATCATCCCAGAATACTTAAAAGTAACTTGAGTCTTCACTGTTGCTTACGGAGAAAATGCTGAAGACAGATGATCGTCACAGCACACAGAAAACTTCTAGAAACATTTTCTCTTCTTCCCCCAACACAACCGCTTCTGCTCTACCCCGCCCCCGCAGAGTGTCCCCCCCGGCCGAGTTGTTCTGAACCAGCAGTCCGGGGCGGGGTCCCTCGTTCCAGCTCTGTGACATCTCTGTTCTCTGCTCTCTCTGAAGCAAGCCTGGCCAGGCTTTGAGGTTTTCCCCGCTACAGCTTCTGTTATGTGCATAGAAAAACCCAGAACTCTCTCAGGCCAGGTAGAGGGTGAGGCTCTGAACGTTTATATGTGAATAGTCTCCATTCATAGCTTGCATTCTTCCCTTCGGTATTAGCTGTGTTTTCTTGTGACATGGCTCCCTTTCCATGATGGAGGCCTTTGCAGGGGGTCTGCTTAGACACATCTCAGGCTCAGGAACTGAGTACACAAGGTGCTGGCTGAGCGCAAGACCCTGGGAAGACAAGCCCACAGAAGACCTGGGAGCCAGTCGAGGGGTTCCCAAAACCACTGGGAGAGCCCCTTTTCACCTTCAGAGTCCTTTTGGTCTCTTCTTTATTTCTCTTCTTCCCCCATTTTCTTTCCTTTCTGCCTCCCAAGTTTCCTTTTCTTTCCTTTCTGCCCTCCCAAGCTGTCAACAACTGCTCTCCCCTCAGCTCTGCCCAGCACCACATTTTGCTGAATTCTGAGAAATGCAGGAGGAAAACCTGCAGGGCAAAGACAGTGAGTAGACATGTCGACGGAATTTCCTAGTGATGGAAAGGAAAACCCACCTTCACCCCTGCACTGGAAGTGAACACTTCTAGCAGAAGACAAACGTGAAAAGGAAGCCCTCACGGTCTTGCAGACAAAGAAGTCTGGCTGTCGTCCTTTAATTGGCAAGGCGACGCTGTCCCTCACGAGGATTGGAGTGGGATGGCGATGGTGGAGAGAGGGAGACAGGCTTGCAGGAAAAAAAAATCACACAGGGAGATTTTACGTGAAAAATATAACGAGCGTTGCCATGATCAATTTCTTGTTGCAGGAGGGATGAAACTACTTAGAAAGCATCTGTAAGAAGAGGTGGGATGGGACCGTCGGGTCAAATGCCGCCTGAGGCTCGCGGAGGTCAGGGGTGTTCCGGTCTGGGTCACCCCCCCCACCCCCCCCC
>NW_007251276.1:458765-470356 GCF_000164805.1 Carlito syrichta
GAGGGGGGTGTTGCAGGGAGATCTGAAGCAAAGAACAGCAGTTCTGAAAAAGAGGCACGCCATCAGCCTCTCCATGCAGGAGAGGAAAGGGTCTCCCTCCTTTGGTGGCGACAGCCACCGTCGTGCCTCACGTTCAAAGAGGTTTTCTCTGTGGTTGAGCCGAGGAGCACAGCCCCAGGTTCTGCCGGCCAAGTTCGCTTCCAGCCCTCCGTGTCCCCCCAACTCCCCCTCCAGCGTGTCCCTAGGCAGGACAGATGCGAGCTCCTCCGGTCCGACGTTCAGAAAGACAGCACCCACCATGGACAGCGGCGTTTGTCAGAGGCCGCCCACGCTGGAAACCAAAGCGTGATGCCTCAAGCCTAAAACCCTTTTCCCAGCCGGGCTCGGTGGCTCAGCCTGTCATCCCGCGCCTTTGGGAGGCCGAGGTGAGTGGATGGCCTGAGCCCGCGGGTTCGAGACCCGCCCGGGCAACTTGGCGAGACCGCATCTCTACAATAAATAAAAAAATTAGCCGGACATGGTAGCGTGCGCCTGTAGTTCCAGCTACTCGGAAGGCTGAGGCAGAAGGATCGCCGGAGCCCAGCAGGTCGAGGCTGCGGTGGCCGGGAGCGGCCGCTGCGCTCCAGTCTGGGCGACGGAGTGAGACTCCAACTCAAAACAACAACAACAAAAAAACAAAAAAAATACCCTTTTCCCTCATGAACACTTCCTCCCAAAGGACGCTGCCGGCATCGGCAGGGGCCTACAAGCCACGTGCAGCCCAGGTGAACAAGGACGTCTGGCTCCTCTGTAGGTGAATCTGTCTTTGTCACAAGGCTGACTTGATGGCAGCGAGCTTTCCCCGTGGGGCGCTTCCCAGTTCCGTTACGTCATGCGTCTTTTAGCAAAAATGTGTTGTGTGTTTGTCGCGTGGGCCATGGCCGGGTGCTGCGATAACACAAGGCGAACCAGACCAGTTCCTGGCCTCTGGTAGCTCAGAGCCGCGACGCCAACTCAAATGACTGTTCGACAAATCGGTAGCACCAGGCCTAGCACCACCTCGGGGGAGCCCACTCCAGCCCTTCCGGGGCCTTGGAGAAGGGAGACAGGCCTTCCAGGAACATGGGTGCTCTTGCATCCTCTCCAAGTCAGTTGGTCATGTTTTTAGTCGATTTTGCCACTCTGAACATTATTTCGCCCTCTTGAAGTTTCACCCCCAGCTCCGCCCTCACCTCCGCCCTCTCCTTCCCACACACGATCACCAGGTTCGTGGGCTGCGCCTCAGACGTGTTTTCGGAGCCTCTCCCGTCCCCTCCCCTCCCCGGCCCCCTTCCTCCATGGCCTTGAGAGCCGACATCAGGGCAAGTGCCCAGCTGGTCTCCTTGCCCTCGGGTTCTCCCTCGTCGATCCTTCTGTCATCCTGCCCACACGGTTATTTTCCCAAAATACAAATCAGGTTGCACCACTCCTCGCTTAGAAGCAATCACCGACTCTCAGCTTTCAGCGTGACTGGGCCCTGCACCATCTGCAGACACTTGGTGGAGGAGGGGTCTTCGTGGCGTTCCCTGGTCCAGGGAGAAACGTGACTGGAAGGAAGGGGACACAGTCTGGGGCCAGGATGGGCAAGGACCCCTGGGAGAGCTTTGATGCCCACGGGTGCCAGGGCTGTTCCACCCCCTCACCCCCAGCTGTTGGATGTGAGTCTCTGGGTGAGATTGGAGTACCCGTAGGTTTCGACAGGCCCCTCAGGGTGAATCTGATGAGCAGGGAGTGTCACAGCCCACTGTGCTTCCCCGGGAACTCAGCAGGCTCTGCGTTTTGGGATGGGTTGTGTGGCTTGAAAAACCTCACTCACCTGAGCCCCCCACCTCATGGGAGGGAGGCGCAACCCTTGTCTCTGCTGTGGTCTTCCGGTTCGTGGTCCCAAACAAAACAAGGACACGTGGCCCATGAGGCTGTTGCTGTCCCGATCTTGGCTCCGCTGCCTCCCAGGCGTGATCCCGCTGACCTCACTTACCAGCAGCCAGGCTGCTACATAGATAATAGAACCCTTAAGCCAATTCCTTATCCTAGGCAAGTTCTGCTCTCTCTAGGGAGTTAATCCACAACATTTTAGTTATTCCCTTAAAATAGCATAGTGGTATATTTTATGAGGCACGACTTGAACCAAACACAATCTTTGTTTGCTTCAGGCTTGATTTGGAAAACTTCTGGGTGTTCTGGGTTTGCAATACTTCAGTAGTATTAGAAAATATTCAGAACTGCTTCTCGTTCACTGGGTGCTCTTTTTTAGGGGGACATCTCGTCGACCTTGTAGTTTATTTTAAAAATATTGCCTTAGGTCAACCTCTTCAGGTCCCCTCCCATGGTGGGAGCTTTTCTGTCCTCTCAATAAATCCTGCTTTCAAAAAAAAATATATTGGTTTGTTCCATTTCAGGGTTCAGCAAGTGTGTGTGTGTGGGTGGGTGGGGGGGAATTGGTTTTATTTAATTATTGGCATTTTAAAATTTACTTCTTATTAGAAAAACAGCATTTCCTCTGGTAGAAAATACAACACAGCAGCTGCATGAAACTTCTCCATGACCACCAAAAATCACGATGTGTAGGAAGTCTCAGATTTTCTTTGCGGAAGGTATAAGCCAAAGACTTTAATTTTGTTTTGTTACATAAGTCTTTGCTACCCGCCTCAGGCTAGTCCAAACAGTCTCATTATTCAAGTCAGGGCTGGTCAGGCTTTAGGCGAAGCAGCCGGGGCGGAAATGCTCCCTCCTTCCTCTCCAATACTCCCCTTTATTGCCCCCTCCCCCAACACAAGCCTAAAAATCCTCCACTTGTCCACACAACCTTCCTCATGCAGGCCTCTGCTTTTGTCTCGGTGGCTTTGCTCCCTCCCCCACCTCCTTCACTCATTTTTCCCACCTAATAATTACATTTTAAAAACCCCATTAACAGTGAAATCTTCCCCTCCCCCTCGCTCTGTTATCTACTTAAATATCCTTGACTGCAAGACACCATGTTCAGCACATTCATTAATTTTTAATCTGTCTCTTCTTGTGGTCACTGTGTTTGAGGGACTGAAGGACCCTGAACAATGGCTCCCCAAACCTGGAGCTAAGCCTATTTCTGTTGTAGGCAGGGATATGACTGAGGGCATAATGGACTCTGATTAAATAAATACCCGTTATCTGAGACAGCCCGTTCAAGGTGAATATGGATTTTCATCACATTAAACTCAAGCTTGTGAGTCAGTGTTCTGGGCCTGAATATTATTAAAAACAGAACAATAATTCTGAGAGATGGCACACGGAGGGAGTGATTCCTCATAGGAGAGCTGTCCTGCAGGTGACCCAGAGGACCCTGAGGACACACGGCCGCAGAGCCGCAGGGCACCCTCGCGGTGTCGGGGAGGGCTCTTGGAGAAGCTCCGATGGGCTACTCATGCGTGTCAGGCCTAGCGACAGCCCACCTCTCCAAGGGATGCTCCCCTCGGAGGGTCTCATGCCCTCCACCCTCACAGCTGCACCTCCAGCCTGCTGTCTCCTCTGAGCTCCAGGCCACTCCCACCATGGCCTCCAGGTAGGTTCAGCACAGATCTCACTCTCCGGACCCCCAGGCCTGCCTCACACGTGCTCTTTGTCCAAGCGCTCTTCTCCTGCAGTCCTGTCTGCCTCTCCATATTCATAGGCTGGAAGGATCAGCATCCCCCTTGGTTCCTTTCCTCCACTACTTTGCCCAGTGATTTGACCGTCGAGACTCCTGACTGTGTTTCAGATGTGTCTCGAGCGTCCATCTGCATTGCCTCTGGCCTGGTTCATTCACTTGCCGTCTCTTGCCCAGAAGGGCAAATGCCTCCCCGCTGGGTTTTTCCACACGGACACATCACATGTTTCACACTGCCCTGTGTACCACACTTCCACAGCACACGTGTAGAGCACCGTTAAGAAAAAAGTTCAGCGGGAACCATCTAGGCAAAGGCACAGACCTGCAACACGGCAAAGCCTGCCCTTGGAATGGAGAGCAAGTCCAAGTGGCTGGAGAAGAGGCTGCCCAGGAGGGTCGCAGGGAAGGAGGCCAGGGAGGTCAGCTGGGGCAAGACTGTGAAGAGCCGTGTCTGTCAGGTCACCGCATCTGGACTTTCATTCTTTTTCCCAACGAAAATGTGGCATCTGTGTTCATTTCCTGGGACTGCTCTTACAAATTACCCCAGACTATGTGGCTTCAAACAAGGAAACTTATTCTATCGTGGTTCTGGAGGCTGGAAGTCCAAAATCAAGGTGTTGGCAGGGTTAGTCCTTACAGGAGCCTGTGAGGAAGGTTCTGTCCCATGTCTGTCTCCTGGCTTCTGGTAGTGGCTGGCCATCCTGGCCATCCGTGGTGTTCTTTGGCTTATAGACACATCACACCAACATCTGTCTCCACAGGGCATTCTCCCCTGGGTGTCTATGTCCACATTCCTTCTGAGGAGCTCAAGGGCCACCTAGTTCATAATTGCGTGATAAAACCTGTTTTAAGTGTAGGTTGAAGCTTATTTTGAGTGTATATTGAAACTTGTTTTTAAAACTCAGATGTATGCTTGCTTTCCTGCCCAAGTCCAGTAGTATACTTTTGGTAAACAAGTTCACATACCAAAAGAAAACCGTGGAGTCACGGGGCAGACCCTCTGGCCCCATTTCCTGCTCCACTCCCCTAGTAATCTCACATTCCAGATGTTCCAACCGGTTCCACCCCGCCTGCCTGACCGTTGATGGTCAGCCGTGGTCAGCCACGACCCATGACCATACAAACCAACCAATCCCAAACGCCCCCATACCCAGTAGGAGAAATTACCCAATCATGGGCGAACAAGTGTAAAGTTCTTTCCCCTCCCTTGTAACTGTATATATAAGCTGCTTGCTGCGCTGGGTCGGGGCTCTCGTTCCTGTACCGCTGCGCCGGTTATGGACGTGAGCCCAGACTCGAGCCTGAATAAAGACCCTCGCGTGATTTGCATCAGAGCTGGCTCTTTGGTGGTCTCTCAGATTCAGGATTCGGGTACAACACTTCTTCTCATGAGGACTCCCATTACGGCCCGCCCACCCCAGTCCAATATGAGCCATCTTGCCTATTTCCAAATGAGGTCACATTCACAGTGACCAGGAGTTAGAACCCGACCATATATTTTTTGGGGAACACAGTGCATCCCAGAGCACCATCCTTGACGTCAACCATGTAAGTGTTTCAACCAAGTGCGTCGATTCACTTCAACAGACACGGGGAGCTTGCTCTGTGCCTGGTGCTATATCATTAGCCCTTTGGTGGAACCAGGCAGAGCAGACGAGGGACCAGCATCTTCAGCCCGCAGTGGGCGGTTCCGATCATCCAAGGCTCTTAATTTAATGAATCCAGCCAACACTTGAGCTTCTTGTCAGAGTCACCCTCTCCCAGTGGTACCTCCAGAATGTGGGATAAGGTCTGCTGGGGTGTGGGAGTCTGGTGTGAGATCTGATGCCGCAGGAAAGCTGCAAAGAATCGCACAGATGTTGGATTAGAGAATGTAGTTTGTTTAGAAAGTAAATGGGAGTGGGGGGAGAAAGAGAAGACTCACCTCCTCAAGGTAGGGAAGGGGGCCAAAGCTTAAGAAAACATAGCCTGGTCACAGCCATAGCATGGCCACACCATAGCTTAGCAAGGCAATGGCAAAATAGCTGCTTGCGGCTGAATCCTTTGAACCATTTCTGTTGGATGGTGAAGGCCATTAAGCTGTTTGGGTGGCGGTCTGCTCCGTGTCATCCTGAAGGGGCAGATAAGTGCAGGTACTGACATCAGGTGATGGACAGCAGGCAGCTGGGTGGGTTAGTCACATGAGTCCTAGATCTTGAGGTCTCAGGCCCTTAGGTGGTGGACTGGATGGGAGGAGACAAGAGGAGGGGGTTTTCCTGAAAGAGACTTTGCCAGACATTTGCAATCCACAAGCTCCTTGACCCAAAGGTAGTCTATTATCATTTCTATGGCTCTGTCCTTGTCTTGCATCTGATGGAGAATTGCCCAGACGGTGGGGTAGGCTGCGGGCTGGCCTGCAGTAGAATGTCTGAAGACTTCTCAAAACCTGCCTATTGGAAATTTACCTATCTGTGTCTAAACTGTGCTAGATTCAAAGTGTGTCAGGGGTAAGATCAAACAAAAATGGCTATGCTGAGGCAAAAAGGTTAAACTAAGTTTATTCTAGATTTCTATCGGTACCTCCTTTCACTTCTACTACGAGGACAGTAAGCATGCTCCACGTTGCTTGGGACAGTCCTGGTTCACGCCTGTTGTCACAGTATCCCACCAA
This sequence comes from Carlito syrichta, assembly GCF_000164805.1. Classification (NCBI taxonomy): domain Eukaryota; kingdom Metazoa; phylum Chordata; class Mammalia; order Primates; family Tarsiidae; genus Carlito; species Carlito syrichta. The sequence goes on from NW_007251276.1 coordinate 465,056, forward strand.
GTTATCATCCTCTCTCTCCCTCAAAGCTTCCTGGCTTGAAATAATACATTTTTATGGTTCCCAACAATAAGGGAGCTGCCATGTCAGGTGCCCAAGGTACAAAAGTGAAAGGCTGAGGGGTGGGGGATCCCTGCCCTTAAGAAGCTCACGGTCTGCCGCAGGAGGGACGGACAGAAGCATTTTATAATTCAGCGTAATAAGAAGATGCTTGCCCTAGTGGGCCACCACTGGGTACCACAATAATGAAGAAGGGGTTGCATTGGAGAGTTTTTATCAGTTCGTTGAACATCAATTTAACGAAGGACCGAGCCAACCTCAGACTGACAGAGAAGTAGCTTCTGACGGGTCTAGGAGAGCTGGCTGGAGTGGCATTTCCCTGTTACTCTGCTTAGAGGGAACCTCTTGCTCTCTTCCTGTCTTGGTCTGGCCAAGGCTTGGGGGCAGGGCGGGGCCTGTGAGTAGGGAAGCAGGACCCAGGCCTGGTGTCAGCGCTGGGAGCAGAGAGGCTGTGTGACCCAGGGCCAAGGTTTTCTGCCTTCCTCTCAGCAGGTTGGGTATGTCAGGACCAAGGCCTTGGGGGAAAGGTCCCCTAGCTCTGTTGAAACCAGTGATGCACCACTATGGCTCTACACTCTTTAGATGGTTCCTGGGTGTTTTGGTGACTTGACACGTTGTCCAATTGGCAAACTTGGTTTTTTGGAGAACCGGCTTTTGGAGCATGGGCAGGTTCAGGTCATTGAATATCAATAAAGAAAATATGGAACGTTTGAGGCAAAGTGGCTAAAAGCTCAGATCATGGAATTAATTAAGCTGAGATGGAATTCTGCCACTTTACTTAATAACTGCACAGCCCTGAATATCAGCTAAATTCTCCAAGATCTGAAAAACTGGGAGAGTACTGTATAATAAGGCTGTGAGGGAATTAAATTTGTTAATTTTTGAAAAAGCTCTTCCTATGATGCTTGGCCCAAAGCACATGCAGTTACCGTTATGACATGGTTTTTATTTTATGAGATCAGAGTTTTCAATCCCAAATTATCGACTGGCCAGTGTCTGAGGACCCGGGGACCCAGGCTGTTGCCAGGGAGGAGGGACAGACACGGAGGGGAAGACGGCTGCACAGTTGTCCAGTTGCTGTTTCTCAGATTGTGTTGCCTGGGACCAGACTTCCCAGAAGATACCTATCATTGTGGACGTGGGAGCACTAGTCCCACGCCTAGAGATACTGGTCTGGCGGCAGCCAGGCCATGGGGGTCTAAGCATTTTCTCAGGTGTTTCTGAGGTACCACAGAGTCTGAGGACCCCATCTGAGGCTAAAGGGACTTTGTGTGCCTGTGCTTCTGGCTCTGGGGTGGGGTGAGAAACACGCTGTTCCCTGCTCCCACTGGAAGGTCTGGGAAACGAAGCCTGAGTGGGTCATTTAAGCCTGGATCGTGCTCAGGGCTGTTTGTGCTATGTGCAGAGCAAGAGTGCACGAGAGAGCACTTGACGCACAATACTCAGGCCTCGTAGACCAAGAGCGTTGCTTCTCCCTGCAGAATTGTATTGACAAGAAAATTCTCTCCTGGTAGGACACAAAATGTTTGCTTTCCAAGGCAGTAAGCACAGTCTCTCACAGCAAGTGAAGAGGCTGCACCCAGGCGCTTACAATGGACGCGCAGAGGGCTTGGGGCTGGGATTCTGGCAACCTGCGTCTCTCAGTTTCCCCAGCTTTCTGTGGCTCCTTCTTGCTTGTGGTGACTTCTGGACTCACAGCCTGATGGGGCCTCAGAGGAGGGAGGGGCGTCTGGTACATCCTAAATCTTTTGGGGTACTCAGAAGCCCGGGACTGTGGTTTTCCACCAGTGTTAGAGCCTGGCCAAACCAGTGTCAGTGCCTGGGCCTGAGAAGGCTACAGCAAAGTCTGTGGCTATGGCTTGGTCTCAGGAACAGATGAAGAAAATCTCTCTCTCCCTCCCACTCTTTCTTCCTTCTTTGCATTTCAGGGCAGGATAAAAGAGCCTCTTCAAATGCAAGCCAGCACTCCTTTTACTTGGTAGTGCTTGGGTCCTGACCCCTGGGCTTGAGAGGAGTACTTAGGAGGATAAAAACATTTCCATCGAAATCTCCTTTCTTCCTCAGGCTTGTCACCTGTCCTCCAAGAGACGTCCCTTGCCAGAGGGAAGTTTTCAGTCTATTAAAGTATGGGTCCCCAACCCCTGGGCCATGGCCGGTTAGGAACCAAGTCATACAGCAGAAGGTGAGCAGCGAGTGAGGGAAGCTTCATCTGTGTTTGCAGCCACTCCACATTGCTCACTACCCATGACCGCCCGAGTTCTGTCCGCTGTCAGATCACCTGCGGCATTAGGTTCTCATAGGAGCACGAATCCTGCTGTGAACTGTGCATGAGAGGGAGCTAGGCTGAGCGCTCCTGGTGAGAAGCTAATGCCGATGGTTTGTGGTGGAGCTGAGGTGGTGATGCTAGCTCAGGGGAGTGGCTGCCGATACAGATGAACATCCGTCGCGAGGGTTGACTGCACATCCCTCCTAACCCAGGTCTGTGGAAAAATTGCCTTCCGTGAAACTGGTCCCTGATGCCAAGAAGGTTGGAGATCATTGTGTTAAAGGCATTCCAAGAGAGCAGATCCACAAAGTTACAGCCTTTTCCAGGTCCTCCGAACACCGTGTGCTTCAGGAACTTCTTTGGGTGGCAACTCAGAAGATGGGATCGTTCTTCTCCAGGGATCTGGGCTGTTTTGACAGATCAGTGGCATCAAAGAGGGGGTCATATAGGATGAGAAAACCAAAGCAATGAGGCAGACCTCAAGCAGGGACTGGGACACTGGAGTTGCTGCTATTTATTTGCTTATTATTATTATTTTTTTAGTTGGAGTCTCACTCTGTCACCCAGACTGGAGTGCAGTGGCACGCTTCTGGCCACCACAGCCTCGACCTGCTGAGCTCCGGTGGTCCTTCCGCCTCAAACCTTCCAAGTAGTGGAACTACAGGTGTGCACCACCACACCCGACTAATTTTTGATTTATTGTAGAGATGAGGTCTCACCAAGTTGCCCAGGCGGGTCTCGAACCCGCGGGCTCAGGCAATCCACTCACCTCGGCCTCCCAAAGCACTGGGATTATAGGCTGAGCCACTGAGTCTGGCTTATTTACTTACTTCTTCAAAACATCTCTCCGTGGTGAATTGGGACCTGACCTCTCTTTTACAGGAGGGGAAGCTGGGGCACAGAACTTCTCACGGAAGCTCAGGCTGCTGTAAGAGCATCCTGGCTTGTCCTAGTTGAGGACTGGAAAACCTCCATCCATGGTCCACACATTGCTGTTTTCCCTAGGAGGCTGCGTTGGAAATGCCTGCCTGGTGGGGACTGCAGCCCACTCAGGTTGACACACCAGCCCCTCCCCAGGGCCTGTGCATAGACACTCCCTCTGCCATGAGGCACACGGACATGTCCTGCTGCCTTGCCTGCCTTCACGACTTAAATCCCAGAGAACGATCCAGAGAAATAGCAGCAGGCAGCAGAAACCTCAGAGGAGAGATTTATATTTTGAACTTGTAGATATTGAAGAGAACAAGCCCAGTGTCATTTTTACAGCAAGACTCTTCACAACAAAGTAAACAAAGAACATTTTTTTTGCTTATTCTACCATGCTTTCTCTACTTAGTGTTGCCTCTTGATGGCTGGGCCTCAGAATGTTCCTGCCTGGGGATGGCCCGCTTTGGAAACAGGGGTAGTGCTCTGGTCTAGCCCTCAGGAGAGAGCATTCGCCTGTGAAGAGGACTGCTTCCATCCATCCACCCGCTGCCCACTCATTTACTCATTAACCATCCACACTGTCATTAAGTGCCTCTGTGCTTCAGGCAGGGCTGATACTTGACTCTCACTCACAGCTGCCAGGTGTTGAAAGATCAGCTCCTTCACCCCAGAGGGTCAGGAGAAGCTCCCTAAAGCACCCGAGAGGAGCAGCATGGAGGAGCTGCTTTCTAGAAGTCACGATGTCCGAGAAAGCCCATGTCCCTCACTGATGTTCAATCCCAGCCCTGCACCGTGTAGCTAAGTGGAAATTGCTATTCTATCTTGTGAAAGAAGGCAGTGATTTGTTGGGAGCCAACATCTATAGCTACATGGCTGAAGCCTGTAAAGGCCCATCTGGAAGATCGCCTCTGACATAGGATATCAGTTATACCTATGGTATTGGCGTGTGATTAGTGACCAGTGAGCATACATGGCAGTAAAATTTATAAGTAAATCTCTGTACACCTGATGGAAAGTTGCACAGTAGAATTATTTTTATATGACCTTGTCCCTTCTAAGTTGTACTTCTTTCTAGATATTTTTTTACTTCTATTTCCTTGTAGACTGGTTAGTCAGCTCTTGTTCCCAAAGGCAGTTTCTCCTAGGATTAAGATTAGAAACTAAATTATCATAATAGTTTTATTGCCCTGCCCCTAGCCAGGCAGGACGTTTTCTTTTGTTTTGTTAATTACCGAAACTCTGTCTGCTTCAGCCCATGGTCGCCATCTTGGCAACCTTGCATTTCCTTGTTCAAGAGTGTGACAGCTACTATTTGATTTTTAGAGTAGACTTGTTAGGATAAAATATATACATATACACTCATAGTTGCGTAAAACTATGCTTGCTGTTTTTTTTTTGCTACATTTTTTTGCTACATTATTCAAGTGTAATAGTTACTATATGATTTATAAAAGAATTAACGATAAGGTATTAGCTTAATAGGATATAGCATAGTATTAAAGTCCAATAACCAGATCATATAAAAATTAAAGTTTAGACATATGAAACATATGAATTATAGTAAAGTTTTGTAGTTTAAGAATAAGTTTTAACTGTGTTATAAGGCATTATGTTAAATCATAATAGGTTAATAGTATAACTGACAGTTAAGTCATTTAACCAAACTTATAGATTATAGTATAGTGTTAAGTTGATAATATTAATTGTTAAAAATATTGGGAATCAGTGAACTTGGATTGAACCTAGAGTTAACTCAGGAAAGTTTTTCTGTATTCATCAGGGTTTAGAACAAAGAGTATAATATGAATGATTTATTGAACACTATGGAAGACATTTTGAACAATTGAAATTGTGCATCTGTGACCTTGATGTGAGTTTTGTAAGCATGGTAGGCATCATGGAATTCGAATTGCTTGCTTGGAAATTGCAGATCTCGTGGTGGTCTTGTGATGCATAGTTTGTAAAGCACGAAACTTGTACGCCCCCAGTGAGTGATTATCACATTGCTGGAGGGTATAGAAAATGGTATATAAGTTGGAAAAGGTTTGAAT
>NW_007251276.1:470418-482305 GCF_000164805.1 Carlito syrichta
AGAGGGTCAGGAGAAGCTCCCTAAAGCACCCGAGAGGAGCAGCATGGAGGAGCTGCTTTCAAGAAGTCACGATGTCCGAGAATGCCCATGTCCCTCACTGATGTTCAATCCCAGCCCTGCACCGTGTAGCTAAGTGGAAATTGCTATTCTATCTTGTGAAAGAAGGCAGTGACTCCTGGGATCAGTGAATCACCCAAAGAAATCGGAGGTCTAAGGAGTCATGCCACCCAGCTAGGGACATTCCTTGCCCTCGAAGTCAGCTGTGGCTGCCAAGTGGAAGTGATATGTGCCACCCACAGACCACGGCCTTACGACATTGAACGACTCCGGCTCTGTCCTCTCATTTCCCATCCTGTGGGCTGGGATGGGTGGGTAGCAATCATAACTGAGGGGCCCAGGCTGGGAATGGCAGAGCCCGAGATGGAGACCCTGGGTTTCCAAAGCGCGTGCGAAACAGACCCTGCTGCCAGTCTGGACAGCTCACCTTTCCTAGGTGTGAGGGAAACACACTTTTGTCTTATTTAAAACCACTGTCCTGCCGGGCCACTTTGCTGCAGCAATTTAGCCTTTGCTCTACTAATACCAAAGGGGTGAGGGAGCAGTGATTTCTTCCTTTGCTGAGCTTAGATCCAATTAAGAGAGGGATTCTGGACTCAGACAATGTGGATGGCAGCATTGCATTGGTGACTGGTAGCCCTGGGCTGGGGAGGGTGGTGCTGAAACTGTGGCCACGTGGCCCTGCCAATACCTCACTTTAGATCAGACCTACCCGTCCAGTCCCTGATAACTGCAGGAACTGGGGGCTTGCGGAGGGGCAGAAATGCGGTCTCCAGGAGGGAGGGAAGAGGCTGAGCTGAGAAGACTTACTTCTTTCCTCCCAAACTTGTCAATCAGATAGAACATATCTCCTCTTTTGGGCAGAGTAGGAGAGGTGATGGGGTGGGGTGGGTGTCCACAGCCAAAGGCCTCGCCCAGAAAGTGAGGGAGGAGTAGCTCTCTCATGTGGCCAGTACTCGGCCAGAGGGCACAGTGGTGTTACTGCCAAAGCCCCTGCACAGGAGTGGGAAGTGCCTTGGCACCCTCTGATCTTGGGTGCATCTGAGGCCACCGTCAGTGCCTGAGACCTGCTGGGCTCAGAGCCTGGCATCCAGGGCCAGGTCTAGCACTGAAACTGCGCTCAGCAGCAGGTTGCAAAACTTCTGTCCCGGTGGTGATGTCCGCGGCGATGACCTCTCATGGCAGGATGTGCAGAGGCAGGCCGGGCTTCCAGGCTGGTGGGCTCAGCAGTTGAGCCATGCTGTCCAACCCCTACCCAGTTCCTCTCTCCGTTCTGTCATCCTCTGAGCTGGCTCCATCACACTCAGACCTGCACCATCCAGAACAAGAAGAGACAGAGGCTTTTTCTGAGAATCAAGGAAGCTTCTAGAGCTGCCTGGACTCCGTGCTTGCTGTTAACCTGTCAGTGAGAAATTCCACTCTTTTCCCTTTACCCACGGGGATGGGACTGGGGACAGGGTGTGAGCTGCCTTCCCGAGGCCTTGGCTGTGTGGGAGAGGCCTGACACACCCAGGGAGCTATTAGAAGCGGGTGCATGGGTGGCCTCCCGAAGGTGGGGGGTGGCTGGAGGGGGGAAGGTGGGGATGGGGTGGGGGAAAGTCATTGGACTCCCCGCCCCGTACTGCCGTCTCAAGTGGAGGTTTTGAAACGGGGGTTGGGAACAGGACACCAAAGGGTTTCATAAACATCACCTCCCGTTTCTCCATTTCAGATTCCTTCTCTGTGAGCCTGCTGGCATTTGGGGGGCAGGCACGGAGGCGTTTGGGAGCACAGATGGCGCATCTCTGCGAGGGACGCATGTGAGGAGGGGCCGGTCTCCCCGTGTCCTGGACCGGCGAGATTTTGAGATGCGCGAATCTCGACACATTTCGCTTTTTCTTGCAGGCACCGAGATGTGTCTGATGTCCTTTTGTCTTGAGCCTGTTGGTCAAGAACATCTCTCGAGAGTTGATGGCAACAGCCCCGCAGCTCTCCCCTTCCTGCAGGCCCTCGGCCCTCTCGACCCGTGGCTGGCTTCCCTCTCTGTTGCCTACTCTCTTCAATCCAGGAGTAGCAGAATGTGCTTCTGAAGCCCAGCTCTGACAGCATTCATCTGCCCCCCGTCCGCTGAGGAGTTCCCAGGTCCTAAACCATGAAATACACATCTCCTGTGTGGCACTTAGAGCCCGTTCTGGTCTCAGTAGACGTTTCCAGCGTTAATTGCCCATGGCCCACCGTGATGGCCGCTCACTCCAGTCAAGCTTAAGTACCGTTCCTCCCTTCAACATTGGGAAATGCCTCAGCATCTTGGGTTGTGGAGCAGCCCTCTAAGGGGTCTCTCTGCTTGTACTTTGGCCCCTGCTGTCTGGTCTAACCTCAAGAACCAGCACAATCCTAAGTCAAATTTTGTCAGTCCACTGCTCAAAGCCCTCACACAGAGGGTGGCCTGATTTAGCAAATAAAAATACAGGACACCCAATTCAATTCAAATTTCAAATAAACAACAAATGCTTTCTTGGTATGAGTATGTTTCTTGCAACATTTGGGTTATGCTTAGACTAAACACAAAACAAAACAAAGCAAAAAAATAAGTTAAAAAATTGTCTATTTGAAGTTTTGGTTTCCGTGGCATCCTGTATTTTGTCTTGCAGTCCCAGAGCAATGGTTTCCCTTCTCACTCAAAGATAAAGGCAAAGTCTTGGCAATGGCCCTTTGTGATCTGAAGGCACCTCAATATCGTTCTGACCTCATCACCCACTCATTCTTGCCACCTCCTCGTCCCCAGTCCTCTGGCTCCTTACTGCTCCTTGACCACACCAAGCACATTTCTCCCTCAGGGCCTTTGCACTTGCTGTTTGTGGTGCCTGGAACACTCTTCCTTCCCAGATAGTCACGGGCGTCTCTCCTTCACTTCCTGCAGCTCTCTGTTCAAATGTCTTTTCAGCAAACCCTTTCTGGAGGGTTCTGTCTACAATTACCACTATCCATGCTTTGGCATCCCTTATCCTCCTTTCCTGCATTGTTTTTTTTCCCCCTAAGAACTTTTCATTATCTGGCAGACATCTTATTTACTTATTTATTTGCTCACGGTCAATCTTTCTCCTCAACCCTAACTTGGTTTGTTTAATTTAGTGCTGGAATCCCAGTGCCTGTCAGAGTGGGTCATCATTGCAGAACTGGTGAATGGGCAAGTAAATCCATAGACAGAGAAATAGATAATATACCTCCAGAGAATGATAAGTGCCACAGAGAAACATTAAGCTGGGCAAGAGTAAATAGGGAGGGTGGGGCTCTCGTGTGAGCTGGTCTGCCCTGGGAGACCCGAAGGAAGTTTCCACAAAGGCTCTCCACCTTCCACCCGAAGGAAGTTTCCACAAAGGCTCTCCACCTTCCACCTTCCTTCTGTTCTTCGTTCTACCTGAAACCACCCTCTTCCTCACCTCCTTGGGTGAGGAGGTCCCACCTCAAGTGCACAGGTGGCATGACCCATGGGCTTTGTCTTAGGAACTTGTAAATAAAACCGGGCTTTCCCTCCATTCTGGCCTGCGTGACTGACAGAGAGAAATCGCATACTTTAGTGGACGTGATGATGAGGTTTACGTTTCACATCTTAAATGCTGTTGTAGCCACTTAAAAATTTTTTTTTTAAAGATGTGGGGTACAGTTAAGGGTTAGGTATACAAATATTCGTTATGCAGGTACCCTTGTGGATGAGGTGTGCCCCCCTCCCCTGGCAGATTCCCACTACTGCCAATCCCACCTCCCCCGATCCCCTCTACTCCCCCTTCCCCCGGCAGTGTCCCGCTACTGCCAACCTTTTTCGTACAGTATTACAATAATTGTTCAAGGTCCGCTTAAGAGTGAGAACATGTGATACTCAGTTCTTTGTTTCTGTGCTCGATCACTCAGTATTATAGACTCTAAGTCCATCCCAGTTGCTGCGGAGTTCATAATTTTGTCCTTCTTTATGGCTGCGTAATATTCCATTGTGTATATGTACCACATTTTTTTTTAAATCCAGTCCTCTTCCGATGGGCAGCATGGTTGGTTCCATGTTTTTGCTATTGTGAGCAATGCTAGAATAAACATATGTGTGCAGGTATCTTTTCATAGAGTGATTTGAGTTCCTCCGCGTATCTTCCTAGTAGGCGGATTGCCGGGTCATATTGGAAGATCGATTTCTAGATCTTTCAGGAATCACCACACTGTTTCCCACAGAGGTTGTACTAGTTTACACTCCCTCCAACAGTGTAGAAGTGTTCCCTTTCTCCCCACGTCCTCTCCAGCAGCCGCTGTTTGAATCACACTGACTGTCTCTGACATTGGCTTGCCATTTTAACAATCTTCCAAGTACCAGCCCCTTCCTTCCAGGTGAGAGGGACTATGGAGACTTTCCCAGGAGTTTCTCTGAGGCTGCTCTGTGTCTTCACTTGGCATGGGTGGGGATGGGTGGGAATACAGTCTAGAGCTTTACCCAGGAAGAGAAAACAAAAAGGCATGTTCTGTGAGGGTCATGTCCTGGGAGTCTAAAGATTTCTTATCTTTCACATTTAAAATCAACAATCTCCTTTCTCTCAGTAAGGACCATCTGGAAGATAGTGTTCTGAAGCTTAAAAAAAACACCTAATGCTTTAATCTTCTTAGTGTCTTCAAACATCAGGTCTTCTTTTGCACACTCAGCTGGGGGATAAAGTTCTTTATCTACATCTGTGTTGTTTGCTGAGAGGCTCTGTCCCCGGAATCGCACACAGCCGTCACAGTGCCTGACCTCGGAGAGTCTTGCTTTGGAGATTTCAGAGAAACACAATGTTAGACTTCTTCAACAGACACAAACCCCTCTGTAGAACCGCAGGATTAGTGCTTCTGATGGGAGAGGCTACCTACTTCTCAGTAAACTTCCCTTTTGACTCCTCTGTCTCCTCGGGATTTGTCAGATTTATTTTGCAAATTTAAATGATAAAACAGTTGTGTGAAAAACTTTCTTATAGCTTCCAAATATTACAGAAACCAAATAGCTTTGCTTTGAATGAGAATCCCAATAACACAAATTTTATTTTCATTTCATTTTCTCTTTGGCTGTTCTGGGAATTTACATTGGCCATTTAATTTTACTGTTATGGTGTTATAAGGATATTATCTCTATATACAATAACGTGTTTAAAAAAGAATTGTAAGTTGTATTAAAGTTTTTGAGACTAAATGTCTGAAAGCTAAATGTTCTTATCATTTTATTTTCCTTGTGAATTTTGAAAGCTGTGCTCTTTTCAGATTGATATCTAAAGACCCTGAAGGTAAATCAGAAATGCTGAAATTCTCTTCTATCTCATTATATAACTCTTAGGAAGTCACTTTTCAAATGATTGCAAAATAGCCTTTATCAGGAAAGGTATATTTATGTTTTTGTTTGGGATATTGGAACTCAGTTAAAGATATATGTGACCAGTGACCAAACATTGGCCAATGCTCACAGTAGGAATGGAATACATTTATTTGCCTTCCGTTTACATTTACAGGATCAAAGTTTACTAATTTATGATTTCCTCTTGATCAGAGGCATGAATATATCATAAGAATAGTTGATGAGACCAAGTTCATAACCTATAAGGTAACATCTGTGAAAAATCAAATGATTTTCACTTACCAAGGGTCAGCATTGGAGGCAGACATAGTAGCAATAATTATCATTTATTATGTACTGAGAATGCCAAAAAAAGTATACATATTTTAAGTATGACATTTTAAGATGGCATTAATCTAATGAGTGCTAGCATCACCATGAGACAGGTAGGACAGCCAAAATGGCGAAAACACAGTTGAATGAATATCCTACTACATATTACTACTATAATTTATTTCAGCTTCGAAAAGTAATACATAGATAACATTTCTTATACTACATATGCATTTTTTTGGTAACCCCGTATTTACTTCATAACAGGCACAATGCTAAGTTTACATGAATTATCTCATTTATTCCCCACAATAGTCCTATAAGTTGAATTCCATTATCACCTCCATTTACAGTTGAATTGAGGCTTATAAAGCATCTGCCCAGGGTCATTCAGCTGGCAAAAGGCAGAACTAGAACTTGAACCCTTGGAGACTTGAAGCTTAAGCACTGTGCTTCCGTGTCCATCAACTTTGGAAATAGTAGTGTAAGCAGAAATGCAATTTCTAATTTAGAACAATTTTTTTTTTCCTGGCAAGAATTGTAGTCACATTCTTGCTTCTGAGTAGAGTAGTATATTCTCTACGGTCTCTAGGACTTGAAATCTCACTTCCAGCTTTTCCAAACTTCAGTGCTCAGTTATTCTGGTGAACATCAACACTTTACCATCTTGTTACAACATAACTGACATTTGCAATTCAAATAATGCTTCATGATGATGGGAAAAAAACCCCCCAAAACTATGAAAATGTCAGAGAAGCACTAACCCATGCCCCATGAAGGATTGATGACGTCCAAGGTCATGACTCAGCAAAGCTCATTAGAGCCAAATTTCCAAGAGGTAGTTCACACAGAGAAAATATACACAGGATATAGCATTTGTGAATAATCAAAGCATGAGAAGAAAGAGGAGACTTGGCAGGATGAACATGTGGTTATATGAGCAGGACTCTGTAAGGCGTCTTGGTAGCTCCTGGATTCTAGCAGAATGGCTTTCATATCATAGAGCTCAATAAATACTTGTTTTTTTTTTTTTGAGTTGGAGTCTCACTCTGTCACCCAGACTGGAGTGCAGTGGCCGCTCCCGGCCACCGCAGCCTCGACCTGCTGGGCTCCGGCGATCCTTCCGCCTCAGCCTTCCAAGGAGCCGGAAGTACAGGCGCGCATTACCACTCCCGGCTAGTTTTTGATTTATTGTGGAGACGAGGTCTTGTCAAGTTGCCCAGGCGGGTCTCGAACCCGCGGGTTCAGGCAATCTACTCACCTCAGCCTCCCAAAGCGCAGGATTACAGGCTGAGTCACCGAGCCCGGCTAATAAATACTTGTTAAATGAGTGAATGAACCAACAACAACAAACAAAACCCTTTCTAATCTCACAGGAGGCCCAGGGTTCCACTCAGCAGACACGTTGTTGTCACAGTATTAATAACTTTAAAGATACTTATAAGTTATTAAACAGAAAGCAGAAATAACTTCTAAGCGTGGTAAGGTAAGAATGGTTTTGCTGACCCTCAGTTTCAGAGAAAAGAAGCCCTCAGGGAAAAATGACTCACAAACAAAGGGAAATGGGGTTATCGCCATAATTATAATGCCTGGTTAAGTCAACTTTCCTCTCCTAAAATATCAGTAGCTAACTTTAAAGGTTAGAGAAGTCCAGATGCATTGTCAACAAAGTCTCACAGTTGGCAAGATCGTTACAAAGGATTTTATGGATTTGAGAATAGATGAAAGACACTAATAAGCAATAAGTAGACTGGAACACCCCCGGAGGGCAAGATTAATGTTATACAATAAAATCAATAGGTAAATTAGACATGTCATTCTCAAATGCCCTTCTGCAAGAATATTTGTATCCAGCTAGTAAAATGATTGCCATATTTCCCAATGTGCAGAAAAATAAGTGGAAGACTATCACTCCTTAAGTTTAACCCTTCCCTCCCTCCCTCATCAAAGTTTTTATTAAAACTTCCATACCTACTATATGAGAAAACAGATAGAAACGAAATATCATTGAAATTTTTCAGGAAAAGACAATGATTATTAATTGAATGTTTTGATTTTTTTTATGGTATGCATTTATTCTTCTTTGTGATTTTATAACATACATATATGTGTATATACATATTATATATATATTATATATATATATATGAGTTGGAGTCTCACTCCATCACCCAGGCTGGTAATTTTTTTTGATTTATTGTAGAGATGAGATCTTGCCAAGTGGTCCAGGCTGTTCTCAAACCCATGGGCTCAGGCAATCCTTTCACCTCGGCCTCCCAAAGTGCTGGGATTACAGGCTTGAGTTACCACGCCTGGCCACTATACTTTTTTGACAAATAAAACTTTTCTTGGTTGGTGTGATGGAAGGTCTGTTTTGCTTATCATTGTGTATTATATTAACATATGCAGATTTTGCTGTGAACCAAGCCACCTCAATCTCAGAAACTCAAAACACTCATAATATGTGGTTATTATTTCTCATGATTCTGTGGACCAGTTCTTCTGATCCAGGTTGCCTCAGCTGATCTCTGCTGAGCTTATTCAAACATCTGTGGCCAACGGGATCTGTAACATCCCATTGCAAGCGTATGTGCATAGGGAAAGGAAGAATCCATGGCCATTTTTCAAACCTAAGCAAAGCTAAAACATGAATAAGCCTGAGCTACCTGCTACAGAATGGGAGGCACGTGAATAACAAAGGCAACTCAATGAGCAAATTACAAATTGCTCAACATGGGAATGGGGCCACCCTAGGTCCTCCAGCTGCTCAACTAAATTGTGGAATTCTGGGAAGTAGTAAATGGCTGCTGTTTTAAGCCATTGGTTGTTGAAGTGGTTTCCTGTGCAACTGTGATAGGTTGCAATGCACATTTGCTGCTGTCTTAAGGTTAGTTTTTTGGGAACAGGCTCTGAGGAAGATTTGTATGTGTGTAATTTATTGAGGAAGCCTATTAGGACTATCTAAAGGGATATGAGGAAAACAGGATTGGGCAGAGGGAGAATGAACTTCAGTGCAGCTGCAAGAGTAGCCTTAGTCAATCTGGTGGGATCTCTGAATAGAGCACAAACCTTCACTGAGGTAAGAGGTATGTGTCACTGGATTGGAGTGACCCCTGAGGTGGGTTGCAATTTAGGATTAGGAAGCTCTCTTTAGCAGGGATTAGAAACTCCTGGGGAGGACTCTACGGTGAGTCATCAGCAGCCAAAGCTTCCAGAAGATGGAGAAGGAATGCCTTAGTCCTGGATGAGGGATCAGGGCTATACAACTCAGCACCCACTATGATGTTTCCCATCAGAAGATGGAGTTTATTTCTAGACTGGCCTTGTGACCTGTTTGACCAATAGAGTGGAAGGAAGTGACATTGTGGAGACTATGCCTCAAGATGGTTTGCAATTTCTGCTTTTGCCCTGTTGAAGCCCTGAGCTCTGATTCTATCTTGTACAGAAGTCCCATAGGGAGGATAGGAAACCCTGTGGGGTCTGTGGTCAGCACCAGCCACCAAACACATGACCGAGGCTGTCCTAAACCATCATGCCTCAGTCAAATTGAAAGCCAGGAGTTGTATGAGAGGTCCCAGAAGAGACCAGAAGAACAACTAACCAGCTGAGTCCAGACCAAGTTGATGATCCACAGAGTCATGAGAAAATGAAGTTACTAATATTTGGGGTGGTTTGTTATGCAGCAAGAGATAGCAGATACAGCAGAAAAGTCTCAGTAATAGAAATATTGATAAAGTGTTGCTGAAACAAAAACTCAATACATGTGCTGTGAACTTTGAGGCTGGGAGGTGGGTGAATCTGGAAAAATGACAAGGAAACCATTGGTGAAGGCCGAAAAAATGATGAAAACTATTGTTGGAGGCTGGAAAGACCTCAACACATGTTACACAGAAGCAAAACAATTGTCAAAAATATTGCACGTGGTAACTTGGAAGATAGAAAATATACCTAATAACATTTTAGGTCTGTATTTTCAAACAAAATTCTGGAAGTGTCAGGAAGCTCCTCTTAGATGTATATAATAAGCAATAGCAAAAGAAACATGAGCTAAAGAAGGACTCTTTACTTTGCAAGAAGAATTTCGTGGGAATTGGAGAGCCCAGGACTCGCTGGGTGGAACATAGAACTGTTACTCATCCCGAGACTCTAGACAGCAAAAGATCATCAAAGTGAAAGGAGTTCTAGTGTCAAAAGTCAAATCAAGGGCGTACTTATAAGATTCTTGGTTTATACTTCTGAAAGATTTGAGGTGATGCCTATTAGACCATCTCAATTAGACAAAAGAGCTTCCTAAAATCTTAAGGCATTGCGCTGCAGTGGCCTAACATGCTGCTGAAAGGAGAAATGAGCTTTCTTGAAAAGAATCGTGGATTTAGCTTTTGTCAAAGGGAGTGGTCCATAATCTGATTCATGGACAGCCCACAGATATTTAAGGGAGTTATAGTAGCCAAAGAACCACACGTTTGCTCCAAAAAGAGAACAAAATTGCTTAAGTTGCATAAAGGTTTCTAGCCTCCTAGCTTTCTGTATGTTGGAAGCAGGTGTCAAGAACCATGAAAGGCTTGAGATTTTATCCTGTAAAGATAACATGTTAGCCTGCCACAGTTTTGTGGGTATTGTCAAAAGATGATACCCATCATAGGACTCTCCCAGGCCAGAGACTGCAAATAAAGGACAGTTGATTACATGTGCATGGCAAGTAGCAAGAGAATGAGCAGGTCTGTCAGTTCTCTGAACCTCAGTTCCCACAGGGTGATAGGAAGAGGGTCAGATGACACATGCACACACTATGGTTTGCCTTATCAGAGAGGAACTCTGAAGTTTGGGAACCCGCATCTTTTATAGTAGAGAGTACATATGCCTGTCCATTGCCCTAAAGGGACAGAAACAGTCAGTGATGCTACTTGCAGATGCACAAAGGCAAAAGACTCATGCAGAATTATCTCCCTGCAGCTGGCAACTGCAAACATGGGCCATTCTAACAGAGAAAGAAGTATGCCTCAGGTGGCTGTTTTGTGAAGCCACAGTCTTGCAGGACAACAGGCTAGAGACCCACTCTCAAGGACAATCAGAGTCTTGGGAGCTATTGCCAAGGAGCAAAACTGGGCCCTAATGAAGAAACATTCTCTGCCTCCAAGGCGAGGGATCCTGGCAACCTACACTTGACGGTATTTCACGATGGCTCTGGACTGGAGATGGCAAAGCGGGAGTGCCTATTGCAGTTACCCTGTCCTTGTCTCGCTGCCATTTACTGGGTGTGTAAGGGCAGGTAACTTGTCTTTTAGCTCGCCAGCCTCTGGGTCAAGAGGAGTTACATGTTGACCTGACTCATGAAATCCTGGACTTCAAATCTACGGCCATTGTTGGATGGGATTTTCAGATGTCCTAGGATGGTAGTGGGAGTTCTTTGCAGCTGGGAAAAATGCAAATAATTCGTGGTCAGTGATGGACTGTGGTAGATTGCAAGAATAGCCACATAGTCTTCCTTCCTTGCATCTACTTTCTTGAAATGTGACGTTGCAGAACCTGCTATCAGAGGTGAAGTTTGTTTCTTCACCCTTTGAATCCAGACTGTCCATGCAGTTTTTTCTGGCCAATGGGACATTAGAGTATGTGACATAGGCAGGTTGCATTTGGGTTTGCTGTGTCTGGGTCTCCGAAACTGCTGGGTAAGCAAGACTGAGCTAGCCTGGGAGTAAAAGTGGCCACATGGAGAGGAACTGGGACTCTTCAGCCAGCACCTGCCAACTGCCAGACATGTGAGTGAGGTCATCTTAGACTCACCAGTCAGCAGTCACACAGCCAGCAGGTCACAGACACATGAGCAAGTCCTGCAGAGGTGATACCAGCTAACTTGGACTAGAACTGCCCAGCCTTTACCCAGAATTATGAGAAACAATATACTGTTGTTTGAACCCACAAAGTTGAAAGGTGATTTGATAGGTATCAAAAGTGAACTCCTGAAGCCAGCACTTAGGAGATAGTCAATAGATATTTGTTGAATGAATATTTTTGGTACTATAATGAATATAAGACTATCATAGGTAATTATAACAGGTCTGTTACCTGATTGAGTTTGTAAATCACTGAACTAGTGTATATGCTCTGAAAACGACCAGGTGTGAAGTCAGAATTTTTTTTTTTTTTTTTGATTTGGAGTCTCACTCTGTCACCCAGACT
>NW_007251276.1:482534-512608 GCF_000164805.1 Carlito syrichta
GGTCTCAAACTGCGGGCTCAGGCAATCCACTCACCTCAGCCTCCCAAAGGCGCGGGATTACAGGCTGAGCCACCGAGCCCGGCTAAGTCAGAATTTTTAAAAAAGATATTATCACAGAGGCAATTAAGGAAAGGGGAAAGGACATGTCAAACAGCTGCATGTCTTCTTGCTGCTGGATGTTTCCTGAGCTGATAAGAATAAAAGTAGTAAGACTAGGTCAAACAAATAGATTATATTCAGTTTTAAAAATTAAAAAAAAGTTTCATTTATTTTCATGTTCTCTCTGTGTAAACTAAAAAGAGAAAGCAAAGAGAATAGTAAAGCTTACAGGGCAGTACATAAGAGATTACATAAGTTTAATTAGATCCTTAGTAGAACAAAAAGATTGATTCCTACTTCAAACAATTGCAAAAAGAACAAAAACAAATCAGAACTGAGCACGTAGCCACATACAAGAGGTACTCTGAAACTGACATAGCCAAATAGACCAAGAGTTACCCTGCAGTCTAAGTGGGCACACAGGCTGGTGTGAATAAAATGTACTGCAGTCCCTGACTAGCCCTGCTTTGTCTTAAGACATGTGATTAGCAAAGGGAAAGTAAATTGTCCACTGGGGATGTCACATGTCATTGTTCTCTCCCTTACACCATGCTAGAGTTTTCTGGAAAGCAAACAGCTAGTAAAGCCTGGGTTTGTTCTTACATTTCAATTTTTAAAAATTCTTTATTTTATTTTTATTTCAATAGCTTTAAGGGGCACAAATCGTTTTGGCTTTTTCATGGTGGTGACGAAGTCTGGGTTTCAAGTGTACCCACCACCCCCACCTGTGCACATTATACCCGTTTGGTGATTTTTCATCCCTCCACCTCTTCGCATTTCACTTTTAACACATTCAAAGATAGAAACTCGTTGCAAGAAACAAAATAAAAGCCACTTCCACTGACGTCTTTGCTTCTCCCACTCTCCATAAAGACACGAAACCCCCTAGAATTGCCTCACGGATGGGTGGGTCTCCCTCCGCACCATCCTTCACCATTGTACCTCTGAAACTGTAAACCCCAGAATGACACGTCCTTGTTCTTCAAGCTGGTCTTTAAAAACAGTCAAACAAACAAACGGCAATCAATGGATTCCTCATATCAGTAAGGGCATGTCACAGACTCTTACTTCACACTCCTGTGACTTCCTGTCCTGGCTCAGTGATTCTGGTGGAGTGGGAGGAGCCACAGTCTGGCACAGAGCTAGGAGCTGTCTTCATGGTTTATCTTTGATTTCACTTCATTGTGACAAAGATTTTGCTATTCTTGCCATGCATGTTGAATAAAAATATTAAGTAGTACTTCCAATTTTAGATGGGTGGTTCATGTACAACCAAGTCCCAAGAGTGGATGTGTTTCGGTTTCAATATATTTTTCCTCTAGAATGTCAAGACCTCAGGAGCAGGGAGCATACGGTGTTGTCTTGGACACAAGTCCACAGAGGAGGCCCCACTCTGACAGGCACAACTTTTGCTTCTGGATATCTACAAGTAAACTGACTGTGTAGTCTAACCCAGACAGGGGTGAGAGAAGTCTTCCTGGAGATGGGTGGTCTCTACAGGAAACTCGAAGGACTTGACAGAGCTCCCGGAAGGAGAGAATGGGAATCACGTGAAGTTCAGAGAATAGAATGACTTCTTTGGATAGTAGCAAATAAATTAGTGTGCTGATAAGAGAGGGGATGGGTGGAGTGGAGCAGGTGGTTCCTAACTGAGCGATGAGGGTACAGATACTGCTAGCACTGAGCCATAGGTAACATTGGAAGGATTCTAAGTATAACAGCGCCTAGTTTCAGAAAGATCCCATGGCGTGGCATGAAGAAAGTCTGAGTGCATGTAAGAGGTTGGGAAGGGGACAGTCAGGCAAAACTGGAAGGAGGGAGAACAGTTAAACAAAAACTCAAACAAAACCTGCCTCTATAAATCCAGGCCTGAACGTGAGGAGAGAGGAAACACTGGATCCCAGAGGTACAAAGGAGGCAGAAAGTACACGGTTTGGAGATATAGGGTTGGAAAAAAAGGCAGGGTCAAGGTTGACTTCTAAGTTTCTTGCCTGTACAACGTGGTATGTGGTTCACTGGAATTAGAGATATCAAAGGAGCAGGAGGTTCTGGAAGGAATACGAATCTTCTTCTGAGTATATTAAGTTTGAGATGCCTGTGGGATGTCTGGGCAGGAGAGAGTTGTGTCTTGTGCTGGGGGGAATGGGGGTTAGGGCGAAGATTTTGGAATTGAAACTGTAGGAAGCAATGGGATCCAATGGGGTGAATGTATGAGAAAAGGGTGCAAGGTGAATTCACCACACAGACGAAAACCTCTTTCTGTATACTAGCAATGCAAGACTGAAAAACTGCAGTGAAAATGTAGATTTTGTTAAAACAGAACCAGGACATTAAATTCTTGGCTGTTAATATAACTCAGGACAAAGAAACTTATTTAAAGAGTCTATAGCACTCTAATGGGGACAATAAAGGTGACCTGAGTAAGTAGGGAGCTATACTCTCCTATTTATTTGAAAAACTAAAAATAGTGGAGATGATGGCACTCCCTAGGCTAATCTATGGGTTTAATGCAATGTCTATTCAAATCACAGCAAGATACTTCATGGAAATTTACAAAATAATGGTGAAATTCTTTTGTGAATAATCAATGGGCAAAGAAGGCATATATGGATCAATATATAGACAGATTTTTATGTGACTCTTTAGATGATACAAAGTGCTTTCACAACATTATCTCATTTAATTCTCACAATGATCCTTGTAGTAAGGTTTGCTTCATTGTTATTCCCAGGAGTCTCTGTCATTTATCTATCACCTCTTGTTGAACCTCTGTAATGGCTCCTGCTGCTCTGGGTTCTGCTGTTTCACAGTGCTTTGGCTCTGCCCGTTCCCACTTCAGTTAAACTGGGGGGTTCATAGACTTGACTCAGCACCAGGACAAGAAGTCAAGACTTTCGGGAACAATGAATTTAGACCCAAACCCTCACCACATGAAACTATACAGACAGATCGAAAGTTCAGTGAGCAACAATAGCAGCAACACCACAAACCTTTGCAAAATCTGAAAGCAGACAATACTGTGGACGTGGATCAAATATATTTTTCTCTAAGAAAGAGGAAGATATGGGAACAAGATGAGTTCATCTAAATATGGAAAGAATAAAAAATAAGAAGAGCAAAAGAATACACAATGGAAAGCATTAGGACTGCATTTTCGTTAGAAGCAGTGGAGGCTAGGAGGCAACGGAATGACATATTCAAGATGCTTAAGGACAAAAAATGTCAACCAAAAATTCTATGTCAAGCAAAACTATCCCTCAAAAATCAAGATGAAATAAATACATTTCAAGATAAACCAAAAATGAGAAAATATGTTGCCAGAATGCCTGCCCTATAAAAAATACTGAAGAAAGTCAGAAAGTTGACTAGAATAAAATTCCACCAGATGGTAACTCAAATCTATAGAAAAAAATCGAAAAACACCAAAAATGATAAATATGTGAGTAAATATAAGATACTATATATAAATAATTATTCTCTTTTCATCTCTCAAATTTAAAAAAATATGATTGCATAAAGCATTCATTATATTGTTTGGTTTATAATGTAGATGCCACATAATACTATTTATATGTTATAACATCATATTTAAGTGGTAAGTTACTCCATGTCCTTTCAGGAGTTCACCTTGGCTTTTGGGACTTATGGTCTGTCTTTGAGAAGAAATTCATGGCTGAAGGGCTCTGTGGATTTCTGTCTGCTCATGGACTCCGAGGTGGAACAGAATGAAGAGAAGCCAATAGAGAAAGGGGCTGGGAGTCTTAGGTGACTTAGCTGAGCTGGAAATAATTGATTAGTCAGAAATGTTTAACTGCCAAAACATTAAAAATAACATGATGATAATGCTCCCTTTTAGCAGATTTGGTATTCTGCATTGATCCAGAAATAGATTAAATCTGAAATCAAATGAGGATCTCTGAGTTTCTTCAAGAAAAGTAGTGAGAAAGAGAAACTTGTTTCATGCTTAAGAGCTACGGTTTCCCTTTTCCCCGCAGATTTTAAGTATAGCTCTGGCATTTACTCTAGAAAATGTTCCTTAATGGTCTGAGTCAGTCCTTATGAAATAGTATCCATGATACCAAGAGACTTATGGCTTAAACTCTGTTACCTCAGAACGAGCTCCCTATCACCCATTACATCATCTTGAACAGACTTATTATAGATGTTTCGGATGAGATTTATAAAAATCTAAATTTGGATGATGATAATTAGATAATTCTCAGATGTCATATCTCTCGAATCATAATATAACAGATCATTGAAAATTACAGGGGATTTGAAATGAATAACAATTGATATTACTAGGTGCAAGACATTTTGATAATTGACAGTGATGCAAAGATAAAACTAGTGCCTGCCCTTGAGTGGTATATTAGACTATTCCTGCTACAATGACAAAATCCTCCAGACTGGATAGTTTATCGGCAACAGAATTTACTCTTACAGTTCTAGAGGTTGAGAAGTCCAAGACCAAGGTGCTGGGAGATTTGGTGCCTGGTGAAGACTTGCTCTGTGATTCCAAGATGGCACCTCTGGCTGTGTCTTCACATGGTGGAAGGAAAAAGTGACACTATATCCTCATGTAGCAGAAGGAGTGGAAGGGCCAGACAGCTCTCAGCATTAATTCCATTCATGAGTGGAGCCCTCTTGATGTAGTCATTTCTCCAAAGGCCCCATCTCTAATTACTACCACAATGGGAATTAAGTTTCAATATACATTTTGGAGGGAGACAAACATCCCAACTATACCAAGTGACTCGTTCTTGCTCTAGCTTTTACTATCTTTCAGGTAAAGAAGTCATATGTGTGTGTGTGTGTGTATGTGTGTGTGTCTGTGTATGTGTGTATATATATATATTTTGTTGTTGTTGTTGCAGGAATGAGAGGGGATCCCAAAGTCCCTTTCCTCCCTGCCCAAGTAGAGAATTACTCAAGATATAGACATGGAAATCAGACAGATGGAACTTAAAATGATAACAAGGTTGACGTGCATGGCTGGGGTATGCATTCAATCGACTTGCCCATGCTTCCTACTGGCATGCCTTTCCAGGACGGCCCTCCTATGAGAAGGTTTGTGTCCGCAGCCACATACTCTTGTCTAAGAGGTCAAGGGCAGAGAAGGATGAAGGTAACCAGATCCTCTGCGCTAACAACCTGTTACAAGATTAGCTTTATCCAATCAGGGAACATTAACTGTTGGCTGTCACCCACCTGTCGGGGACTCTGACACTGTTCAGAGAAGGAGAGAAAAAGAGTAAGGGAAGATGTTAGGAGTGTCCATTGCAAGTCCCCCACACGCAGACACAAGGAACGGGGCATGCACTTTTTGCTGATATGCGCCACCTGACCATAAATGAAAGTGCTCCATCTCTTTCGCATCGTTTTTGCCCTTTTCTTCCTTTTTGTTTTCTTACCTCCTCTGCTTATACCAGTTGGCATTCAATGCACACCAAGGTACGTTGGAAAAGGCTGATTTATTCTAGTCTGGCCTGGGGAGACTTGGTTCCACTAGGGGAACGTGATCTTGGCTTTCCTCAGTGCCATGTGTCAGAAGGCCCTGAGATCTTCTTGTCTTGTTCTGCTCCACCACTGAGGAGCGAGCCACATGTCTGTGACCAGAGCCTGGCCTGGGATGGTGGCATCTTGTGGCAAGCATTTTCGCAAGGATGTTTCGGAGGATGTTCCGAGTGTCTTTAGAATGAAGAACCAAGGGGCACATTCTTGTCTGGTTGTAGTACCAGAAGAACTGGGTTTCTCTTGACAGGTTGGTTTGTTTCTACCTCACAGCCAAGGTGGATTTTGTGACTCATTGGGTTGTGAGTGTATTTGTGTATGTGTGTGATGCTGGCCTCTGGAAGGATTATAGGCAGGCGTGCGGTTCTCTCTCAGTTAGTGCATAGCATTTAAAGATATGCTTGTTTGTATCACTCCTGGCTCCTTCTGACTCAATCCTATTCTCTGCCTTTTCCTTTGACCCAACCTTACTTTCTGAGTCCTTCTAGGGTGCCTTATGTTCTTCTTGGAACCAGGCAGGGTGTAAATACATGCATAAATATAGAAAGCACCTGGCTTTCTGAGCCTCTGGCTCCCCATCGCGCTTCACTGCTTCTCAGTCTTTGGCTTAATCCAAGCCCAGGGTAAAAAGCAGGCTCGCGCTGGGATGGCACCTAGGACTGCCACTCACGACTGCTCTTAATTTGTGCCTTCTTCTTGCTCAAACTCTTTGGTCTTGTTTCCTAACCGTGTGCTGTCTGATCACAATCTCTTGTACCCCATATCTCTGCTGCCTGCCTCTTCCTCGCCCCAAGTCTAAACTTCACTTTCTGAGACTCACAGTCTCTGCACCTCTCTGGCTGTAAGTAACATCTATGGAAGCCATCTCTAGCCTGTCTTCCGTGATGGTTAGAGCCCTGGGGAGGCAGTGTGGTGTCGTGGTTTCGGAGTCATTTGGATCTGGGTCGGTTCAATCATTATTCATCCATCTACCCATCCACCCATCCAATCTTCCATCCATCCACCCAGTCCGCATGTTTGTGTGTGTATATATGTACGTGTGTGTCTGTGTGTGTGTGTGTGTGTGTGTGTGTGTGATGTGCCAGGTACTACTGAACGAAGTACTAAGAATATGGTGTGAACCAGAGATGCAAATTGAATCAAGTTCTGACACTTGCCCACGGTGAAATATTAGGCAATCAATTATTTCATTTTTTTCCGAGTCTTAGATTCTTAATCTGTAAACGATGGCTACCTACTGCCTGAGGTCATTTCAAGGACTGAATAAAATAATGTAAGATGCGCATAGCCCAGGCTCCGGGTCTAGGAACACTCTAAGACACAGTAGTTCTTACTATTAAATGTCTGGTTACACACAGAGGTGGCCCTCCTTGCAACTGTGTCACAGGGTATTCTGGGTTGCCCATTTTCCACCAGTTTTACCCATTAAACCACTCTCATTTCTATTTTGTTTTCCAGAAATTTGCTGAGATTTCTCATTCACCGATGGCTCTGCATTTCCCTTCTCTCTCATTATGGATTTATTTCCCTTTGTATTTGAAAAACAGAAACTACTAATTGCAGAGAAAAGCAGTGCTATTCATCACAAAACAGATGGATTATACCCCCAAGCCCATAGCAGGTAAAATAAGCTGAGTTTAAACTGTTAACTGTTTACAGTTATTGTATTAATAGCAACCCCGATGGACCTACAAGTTCCTGACCGCACTGATTACTTCACCCACTGCCTCATTTGCAAATTCTGACCAAATGCTTAGACCCTGTTTTCTAAATCTATGCAAAGACGCTTGCCTGTCAGAACTCGGTGAGTACCCTCGGTCATAAGTACTCTTGGCCAAGCGCTTCCCTCCCTTGCTCTGCCAGTTTAATACAGCATAGTGCTGGTGGTCTCTGGGGTGGGGGGCTTTGGCACATACAGAATTTGGAGGTGGCTTCCCCCCGCACGCAGGTTCCACTGGTTAGGGTCACAGATGACTTCTGCTGGCTTCAGAGATTGTGCCGGTTGTCAAATTTCGCAGCAGGCCAACGTGGTGTTGTTTCGGTAACTGAGAACACGATCTGAATGTTTGATGCCAAGAGGAACTGTTGGTGCTGATACACTCAGGCAAATCATCTCTGAACAATTAGAAGAGGATGAATTCCATCACTCACTGGTCTTCCTTTATGGCAAAGATGATTCTAGGAAGAGGACTCCTGCCTCTTCTGTGAGGGCTGTACTGGTGAGTGTCATCACTCATTGACAAACGAGAAAAAGTTAGCCTCTCCTGATAATCATTGCTGGAGGAGCCTGTGGGTGTAGATTTCAGGTCAAGTCATCAGACAGGAAGTGAGAGTGGTTTGGACCAAGTAGTAAACGTGGCCTTTAGCAGGGCACATAGTCAGTGGAATGGCTCTGTCAACTGTTAAAATATTCAGTGCTTCTGTGCCGGTTAGGAAGCAGCCATTGTCCTGAATGTCCCCTGCTTCTCCTGTCACCCCCCCAGACCTTCTGCCACCCAGCAACAAAGGATACCCTGGCACAGTGGTGTCCAAGATCCTGTCCTGGTGCTAAGATGATTTGCCAGGTCCTGTCCTGCTTGTTATAGACTGGAATACCATGGCTGGTCTTAAGTGTTTTCGATTCACAAGGAGCAGGCAATGAGGATTATAAACTTAAGCTGTAGAGCCCCCGGCTAGTGGTCAGACTTAAAGAGACGCCCTGCATGGAATGGAATTTTGAACAGCAAAGATGATCCCTACAGAAAGAAAATCAATGAGGCTCAGTGTGGACAACTCCGGCTTCAGAAGGGAGGCTGGGGTGATGGGACTGAGGAGCGTCAGAGCGTGCGTCCCAGTTGAGATGGTGGACAGAGCCACCTGTGGTGGCCTCAACAGGAAAGGGACAGAAAGAAAGACAAAACAGCCAAGATATTTCCATGGACCAGCAGGGTCTACGCCTGGGCAAGACATCCCCAAACTCACCAGTTAGTCCCGTGGGGGATGAGGGCTGCCCCCTCATCACGGCTCCTCTCCTGCTCAGCCCCTCCCACTCCGGCCACTACAACCACCTCGTCATTCCTCGAACACTGACCCCTCCCATCCCAGGGTCTTTCCTGCTCCCTCTGCCCAGACCTTGCCCCGTGAATCCCCTTCTGGGTCCCGATTCCCCTTTTCCAGGTCTTCCTCAAATGCTTCTTCTCCTGTGGACCCCTTCCCCACTGCCCTACACATGGACTTTTTGGTCTGTTTTGTTCACTGCTGCTTCCCTGCTACCTAGAAGAGCACATAGCAGGTACTCTGGGAAGGTGGTGGATGGAACGAATGAAGATCCAAGGTCTTTGCGGCTGTCATGAGTTGAGCATGTGTGAGGCTGCACACCGTGCCTGAAAGGCACCGGTTACCCTCATGGAGCTGCCTCATATGTGTATTAGGGGGCTCCTCTTCATTTTACAGAAGTACTTTTTTTTTTAGTCTGAGTCTTACTCTGCTGCCCAGGCTAGAGTGCAGTGGCACAATCACAACTCACTGTTCTCACTGCAGCCTTGATCTTTTGGGCTCAGGGGATATTTCCACCTCAGCCTCCCGAGTAGCTGGGACCACAAGTGTGTGCCACCATACTTGGCTAATTTTTTAATTTTTAATTTTTTTTTTGTAGAGACAAGGTCTCGTTATGTTTCCCAGGTTGGTCTTGAACTCCTGGCCTCAAGTGATGCTCCCACTTCAGCCTCCTAAAGTGCTAGGATTACAGGTGTGAGCCACCAAGCCCAGCTACTTTGGTACTTCTAATTACCTCAAATTTTAATAGCCACATGTGTCTGGGATTATTGTACGGGCAGAGCAGTTCTAGCACAGGAGACAAAGCTCTATCTGGGTGGACAGGAGTGGTCAGTCACCCAGTGGCCTTGGCAGGGCGTAACCCCTGGGATGATTTCCGGGTCCTTGAGCTAAGCCCAGGCTAGTGCCCCTTGTTCATTTTTCTTGACCTGAGCAGAGCTGGGTGTGGCGAGGTGAGTGAGGCATTTGTCTCAGGTGTGAACTTGAAGGGAGCACGAAAAAACTCATTAAGATAATTATGCAATAGTTTAAACATCAAAACTAATGCAAAAAACTCATGACAAGCACAATTTCAAACATGTGAACTCAAGACAGATTTGTTACTGTTTTGCCTTTCTGCCTCAAGCTTCAATACGACTGACCACGGGATTCATGCTGCTTAACTCAGGACCACAGTGGCTGCTACTGATGGCCAGAGCAGAGGTGAGGACCGTGCCTTCTCAAGCGTGTGGGTGTGTTCAAGGTCCATGTGGACTCCTACGTGTTTCTAAATGTAGACTGGAATTCATGGGTTTGTGTTTTGAAACCAGGCCATCCCGCACCTCTGGCCTGGCCAGCGTGTAAGCCAGCGTACCGGGATCTGGGGAGGAAACATCTGGGAGGAGACACAGGAGAGGAAGGATGCTGTGCACAACACTGTCAGGATGTGTTTATTTTATTTTATTTTTATTGACTTCAATAGCTTGAGAGGGTACACATGTTTTGGTTGCATTGTATAGTGGCAAAGAAGTCTGGGCTTCAAGTGACCTGTTCCAGGATGAAAATAGGTCATTTTGGTTATATTAAAACAGTCATTTAGAAAAGACTTAGGAACTTGTATTAGGCTGAGCTGGGCTAAACACAGAAGCTGTTTGAATTTAAAAGTGAACATTCTTCCTTTGTCCCCCTCTTCACTGTCCTTGGATTTAGTAACTCTTGCTGGGACTGAAGGGAACACAACCATCTTCACTGAGCCCCCGATAAGCAGAAGACACATGGAAGAAGACTGCACGTCTCTGGAAAAGCCTCTGCCGGACCTGGATAAGAAATGGGAATCGCCGCACCGATTTCCGCAGAGGCTCCACTAGTTTCCACTCCCACCAACAGTGCAGCAGTGCTCCCTTTTCGCCACATCCTCTCCAGCATCTGTTATTTTTGAGTTATTGATGATGGCCATCCTGACTGGAGTTAGGTGGTGTCTCAGTGTGGTTTTAATTTGCATCTCCTTGATGACTAGTGAGGCTGAACATTTTTTCATGTATCTGCTGGCTGCTCATATGTCTTCTTTTGAGAAGTGTCTGTTCATATTTTTTGCCCACTTTGTAATAGGGCTGTTTGTTTTTTTCTTTTCAGCACGTTTGAGTTCCTCGTAGATCCTTGATGTTAGGCCTTTGTCAGACATGGAGTTGGCAAATATAGCAACCTGGATGGAATTAGAGTGATCTCTCACAGAAACAAAGAGCTGAGCATCACACGTTCTCACTCATAAGTGGACCTTGAACAACTACTGTAATACTATAAGAAAAGGATTGACAGTGGCGGGAAACTATGGGGGGGGCAGGGAGGGGAAGGGAGGTGGGATGGTAGTCAATATCTGCCGGGGGAAGGGGGAGCACACCTCATCAACAAGGGTACCTGCACAATGAATATTTGTATACCTTACCCTGAATTGTACCCCACAATTTTAAAACAAAAATTAAAAGAGAGAGAGAAGAAAAAAGAAAGAAATGGGTTCTGCTGAAACTTTCTAAAGCCCAGAAGTGTATCAGTTCCCTTAGTCTCTAGATGACAACTGCTCTCTTTCCTGTCTTTGTGTTCATTTACTGTTTAATCAAACCTTGTGAACCAGAACCTCCAGAAGAGGCAAAAAACTGTAACCCACTAGAAAGTGTGTGGCCCAAACTGTTCAAGATAGTTATGACTTAGAAGAATGGCAGGACTGATGTGATCTGAGTGTCGGTTTGTGACAGTGTCTGTTTGGGGTCTAAACACTGGTTAAGTGGGAAACTGAGTAATGGTCATAAGATACATAATCATTATTACTCAATCATGAAAAAAGATAAGTAACCGTATGTTTTATTATCAATACTAGATGAAAACTCTGCTTAAACGAACAGGCTTTTGGTGAATACACAGTCTGTTCCCTGATCCATGGCACCAGAATAAAACTCCTTATTTCTCCCAACTTTCTGCCTCCTGTGTTTGATTGTCTGTGAGGGAAGTAGGTGATCGTTGAATTGGGCCATAACATACCCACCACACCCACCTGTGCACAGCAGGTAATTTTTCCGTCCCTCCACCCCTTCCACCCTCCCTCTTCTGAGTCTCCAATGTCTACTGTAGCATTCTCTATGCCTTTGCAAATCCGTAGCTTTCGCTTGCAGGTGAGAACATGAGGTGTTTGGTTTTTCTGTCCCTGTGTTAGTTCGCTGAGGATGATGCGCTCCAATTTCATTCAAATGTGTGGTTTCGAGCTCTTTGCAATACAGATCCGACAGCCCAGCAGGTCGAGGCTGCAGTGACCGGGAGCAGCCACTGCACTTCAGCCTGGGCCACGGAGTGAGACTCCAACTTAAAAAGAAAAGAAGTTGCAGCTTAATATGTGCAATACGATCCCATCATTGTTAAAACGCTAAATAAAACCAAGAAGTCCCACAAAAGTGTAATGAGGAAAATAAACATCACTTCCAATCCCACCCAGGCATTTTTTTTCTTTACTGTAAGACTCTTAAATATTTTTACTTGCTGCTATTTTTTAATAATATATCATATAAGAAAATAGACTGCACTACAGCCTGGGCAACAGAGTGAGACTCCAATTAAAAAAAAAAAAAAAAAGATATATATATATATATATAAAACTTGGAAAGTGTTTCATATCAGTACATAAAACCGTGTCATTCTTTTTTTAAATTATGTGGTTTTATTCTTTTTAATGACTGCCTAGCTTTCCATTATATGGATGTAAAAATGTGATGAATGCACTCCCTACCCTTGGAGATTTAGCCAATTTTCCCAGTCTGGCTGTTAAAAGCATGTTGCAGTGAGTGACCTTGTAACTGTATCGCTTTGCGTACATGTAAATTTATCTGTAGGGTACATTTCTAGAAATGGGGTTGCCAGGTCAAATGTGTGATTTCAGTTTTGACACCTATCGTCGAACTGTCCTCCAGGCTGTGCCATTTGCAGTTTCCCCCGCAAGGCAGGACCCAAACCCTACGTTCCTGCCAACATGGTATGCCATTAAACTTTCTGTCCGTTGCCCATATGGTAGGTGGAAACTGGTATGCTGAGGCAGTTTTAATCTTGCATTTTTCTTCTTCTGAGTGAACTTGAGTTTCTTTCCTATCTTAAAGGAAATTTAAATTCCCCCCTTCCACCGTGAACTATTTGTATTGTATGCCCATTAGAAAGTTTGAATTATTCATTCTTTACAATATTGATTCATAGGATTTCTTTGTATGTCATGAAAATTTGCCGTTTGCCTCAAATAGAACCTTTTTAATCACTATATACTGTTATATAGTATCTATGCCTTTTATTAGCTATTTCTTTTTTTCTTCAGTACTTGTTTGCCAGGACAAAAAGTGTTGCCAAAATATCCTAATATGTATATGTGAACTAGTACTTTTATTTTTGCAGGATAGATTTCCCAAAGTGGGATTGCTTGTTCAAGAAATATATGCGTTTTAATTTTAATAGCTATTGTCAGATTACTTTTTCAAAAATCTGACATAATTCACATTCCTACTATCTCTGGAGGGAAGTCCCTGTTCCCCCGTATCCTGGCCAACACTAATTTGTTGTTACTCTCTTATATTTTGAAGCAGTGAATAGTATCTCATGGTTTTAATTTGTCTCTATCTGATCACAAGTGATGTTGAACATCTTTAAATATGTTTGCTGGCTATTTGCATTTTCTCTTCTGTGAGTTGCTTGTTCATATCGTTTTCCTGTTCTTTTCTCTCCCGGATTTTTGGTCTGTTTTTAAAATCTATTTATAAGGATTCTGTATATACAGTTGGCCTTCTGTATCCTTGGATTTTGTAGCAGTGGATTCAACCAAATGAGGATAAAAAATATTTGGAAAAAAGCCAATAAAATATCACAACACAAGAATAACAAATAATACCAGTAACTACTTATATAGCATTTACATTGCATTGGGTGTTATAACTAATCTGGGGATGATTTAAGGTATACTACAGGATGTATGTGGATTGTGTGCAAATACTATGCCATTTTATATAAGGGTCTTGAACATCTGTGGATTTTGGTGTCTTGGGGGGAGGGGTCCTGAAACCAACCCCTTGGATACCGAGAGAGGACTGTATTAGCACTGTAATCTCTTTATTTGTGATCAATATTTTTCCAATTTCTTACTTGTTTCTTTGCTTTGTTTATAACATTTACTAGGTGAATTTGACACTTCATGCTGTCAAATTTATCTTTTCATGTATGGCGTTTGAGTCAAATTTATCTTTTCATGTATGGCGTTTGAGTTTATTAAGATCTTTCCACTCTGACTTTTTCTGTAAAGGGCAGAGAAACAAATATGTCTGGCTGTGTGGATCATGTGGCCTCTATCCAAATACTCATTCCTACTGTTGTAGCTTGAAAGTAATCATAGCCAATATGTAAAGTGGATGTGACTGTGTTCCAACAAAATTTTATTTACAAGAGCAGGTGTAGCCTGGAGGCTATAGTTTGTTGACCCCCGTGTTGAAGCATAAGTCTGATGATGAAACTCTTTGTTCAAGTCTGAACTTTCTCCATCTCACTTAGAGGAGTAAAAGCCCTGATTATGCCTGATCTGACCTTCATTGCATCTGTGGCTCCACCTTCTACAACTCTCTCTTTTTGCAGCAGTCTCTCTTTTCCTTGGATCCACAGACAAACCCCGTACCAGACTCCCTCTCTTTGCACTTGTCTTCCCCTCTGCTTAGGCTACTCCTCTCCCAGATATTTGCATAGATCTCTTCCTCACTTCTTTCAGGAATTTGCTCAAATTTTAGCGTATCAGTGCTTCCCTGGCCACTTCATTTAAAATTTAATCCCATTCTCTCATATACTTTCTACTCCTCTTTTCTGTTTTTACCCCCCTTTTAACTCATTGTTAATATAGTGTATTTTACTTATCTGTAATAGTGATCATTTTCCTCCCATAAAACATAAGTTTCACAGAAGCAGGAATTTTGATCTGTTTTGTATCCTCAGCACTTAGAAGAGTGATTGGCACATGGTGATTTTTGTTGAATGATTGAATATGTACAATAGAGAGGGAGAACTGAAGACACAGAGAGAGTGAAGTTACAATTCCAGGAGAAGAGTCCTTGAGAAGGAGAAGTTACTGGTTTGATCAGGGCAGACATACTTCTCTACTGGAATATGAGAAGAAAAGGGTGTCTGGGCAGGTTGGTCTATACCAGGGCTTCTTAACCTTAGCACTGCTGACATTATGGGCTAGACGGTTATCTGCCCATCGTAGGATGTTTAACAACCTCCCCGGCCTCTACCTAAGAAATCCTAGTAGTACCTACCATCTCCAGTTATAGCAATTGACGATGTTTTTAGACATTGCCTGGTGTCACCTGGGGGACAGCATTTCCCTTGATTGAGAAACACTGGTCTCTATATTTAGACGGATGAAGGGCTTCTTTAACAATAACTTAAAATAGCTAAAATGGTAAATTTTATGCTATGTATATTTTACCTCAACTAAAACTGAAATTTAAAAATTCAACAAAACAAAACAAAACAAAAAGCACACTCACACAAAAAACAAAGCAAAAAATATAGCTCTTATTCTCTTAGTTGCCTGCAAGATGAAATCATTGAATGGGAGTTTGGAAGAAGGGGAGTAAAAGGTCTGAAGAAAGAGAAGACATATAATGAAAGTCTCAGAGAGGGAAGAGGCAATGGCGAGTAATAGGTTGACCTACTTCCTGGCCCTTAGGAACACAAAGTGGGGGAGAAAAAAATAACTTCTTTGTCAGTGGGCTGCAGAGGAGGCATTCTCTGTGGACGACCATTCAGAGACTAGGTTTCTGATTGCAGACTAAGAAGTTTAGAGAGCTCAGCGAAAGAAAGACTTTGGAGGGAGGGTGGAGCAATGGAGTTGAATAGAATTAGCCTTGTTCAGTGTAGTGTGGAGGCTGAGATACCCATACAAACTGCTAATGGAAAGCCTTGGGTTTCCAAAGGGGATTGATACAAAACAGGCTGGGACTAGTCTTATGGAATATTGGGAAGCTACCAGACCAGTGTTGCAATCCCAAGTACTTTGCTTGAAGATGTGGCATGCCTCCTGAAGAAGAGTAGACCAGACCTCCCATGCCTCCATACCTAATGCAAGTGGAATTATTGTTTCCATTTCTGTTTCAAATCAGCTACTGCTCGTTTAGAGAAAAGCTTCACGGTTTTGTATATTTATCCTATCTTTAGCCTCTTTACCAAATTCCCTTATTAATTCCAATAATTTTAATAGAGCTTCTTAGTTTTTCAGTTAAGTAATGATGCCATCTATAGATAAGGTTCACAGTTTCAATGTGACCAAAGCCAGCTGAGGGCCACTGTGTGAGACCCATTGCTGGGACGCTCTTCAGCCCCCACAGCTTAGTCACCCCTTTCAGGGTTAAGGCAGTTATTCTGTTCAGCCACTGGGTGGCAGTGGCTCAGCATGTCTGTGATACTTGAATTGACACGTCTGTCAGACCTATCAGCTGAGCAAACTTCTCTCCCAATAGGAAAAATAAAAGATTTCTAACAAATTCAAAAACAAATTTAGCACCCATGACTTATCAGCTAGCTGTGAATATGTACCTATAGATCATCTATCAAAGTAACCAAAATGACTGTTGACTCAATTGGACGTTTTTATTCTCTTGTGGTCCCTAAGCAAGTCTAATAACTTTAAGGATCATTTACGGTGGGAAAGAGCTTTATGTCTCAGGAATTCCTGCTTCATAGGCAGGGCTTGATTTGGGGAGGGCTTAATTGGGGGAGATCGTCCCCAAGTTTTTCCTTTGAATCTTTGAGATGATCTCTTTCTTTCTAAACTGAAAATGATATTCATCTTATGAAGTCTATGGCTGTTTTTCTATTTCCTCTGCTTCGTTTGATAGTTTGACCTGAGAAGAAATGGTACATGTCAGGACAAGCTGTCCCTCCAAGTGCCAGATTTCTAATATTGTCTTGAAAAACTTCATGTAAAATCATCCCCAAATGTTTTACTTCTCCATGTACCAATCTTGCTGTGAATTCAGTGGAAGGACTCATTGACCTTTGCCACCCTGAGAACCAACAAACTAGGAATACAGGTAGAATCCCATTGAATAGGATTATGCTTGTTCAGTGTAGTGTGGAGGCTGAGAGATAAATTGCCCCCAAACTAAATATAAAATTTATGTTACCCGAAAATAATAAGAAAAAATACACTTTTCTCTATACAAACAATTGCATTTTTGATACAATGGAGACTCAGAATTTGTGTTCCAAATTTCTTTTACTCTATAGCAGGAGTCAGCAGATGTTTTCTGTAAAGGGTTAGATAACAAATATTTTAGGTTTTGTGGGTCATATAGCCTCTGTGACAACGATTCAACTTTGCTGCTGTGGTGCAAAGGCAACCCAAGATAATACATGAATGAATGAGTTGAGCTGCTTTCCAATAAAACTTTATTCACAAAAACAGGCAGTGGGCCAGATTGGGCCGGTAGGTCATAGTTTTCCAGTCCCTGACTTACAGTAATGTTGTTCAGTGGAACTCTGAAGGTGTGTTGGATTTCAGTGGACAGGGTCAGGGAACAGGTACATAGCCAGGGAAATCAGTGAATGAATCTAGGGGCACATCAGGATCCCAGAGTAAGTGTTTATGGCAGACAGTCCACATTCCATCTCAGAGAGGTGACTGTGAAAACAGAATTAAAACCCAAGAGCCAAGGCAAGAGACAGGGCATGCTGCCAGAGTTGGAGTCCCTGTCTGATTTCCTCATTGCTGGGAGAATCATACTGTGAATTATGGTGTCTTCGAACTGTTTTCAACCTCCTCTTTCCCTGAGAGTAATGGATTATGCATAGTACAAAATAGTGCATTTTGTCCAGTCAATGCTTCCTAAGGGGAGTTCCCCAAAGAAATGGTCACTGGAGAATTTGAGTGTGACAGGTATTTCTCATGAGAGATTCCCAAAGGCCTGGGAATAGGCTGCTATTTCTGGTCGCTGCTAACCTCTTCCCCACATTGAGAGATCCTAATGGGCTTTTACCTCTTTTCTTTGGGAAGAAAGAGAAGGAGAAGGATGGATTAGCCTCTGACATGAAGAGGGTCTTATGACACAAAGGGGAGGTCAGGGGCAAGAGGAACTGGTATGGGGCACCATGGCTCCCTGGAGCATGAGGGGCAGGGACCACTCCTTCACTTGTATGCCTCTAGGCCCTGTGGCAGTGCTGGACACCAAGTATTCACTGAGTATCATTTGTACAATGAGCAAATGAGCTGGCTCTTCTTGGATAAAGAACAGAGTCAATTGTAACAATCATCTCCCTCTTATATTCCAGAGTACAGAGTGGGGGAATAGGAATTAAGATCAATGGTCATATATGAGGCCTGGCAATTAAGTTTGTGAACTCACCACCGTGTGTACGTTGGCAACACTGTGCAAACGACTCAGTAAGCTTTCATAACCTTGGCCTATCTGTGTCTCAGAGCTATGTTTGTGTCAATGTGTGGTGTCTTGCTGAGTGGCATTCATTATTGTTGTTGCATGTTTTTGTGTGCCGTCACAAGAATGTCAGCGCTTGAATTAGAGCAATGGACAAACAAACATTAAACTCCTTGTCAAACTTGATGAGAGTGGAAGTAAAATCAGGGACATGCTAGTCCAAGTTTATGGGAGAATGCCAAGAATAAAATGGCAGTGTACAAATGGATTCAACGTTTTTCTGAGGGGAGGGAAAGCATCACTAATGAAGAGCAGTCAGGACAACCAGTAATGAGCAGAACTTATGAAAACTTTGCAAAAATTTGTTAAATTGTGCATCAAGATTGTTGGCTGACTGTGGGAAGCATAGCAGACCAAATGAATGTCAATCGAGAAACATTTAGGAAAACATTAACTGAAAATCTTGGCATGAGAAAGGTGCATGCAAAAATGATTCCAAAGGAGTTCTTGCATCATAACAATGCACCAGCTCACACAGCACTGTCTGTCAGGGAGTTTTTAGCCAGTAAACAAAAAACTGTATTGGAATATCCTCCTTACTCACCTGATCTGGCCCCCAATGCCTTTTTTCTTTACCAGAAGATAAAGGAAATGTTGAAAGGAAGACATTTTGATGACATTCAGGACATCAAGGTAATATGACAACAGCTCTGATGGTCATTCCAGAAAAAGAGTTCCAAAACTGCTTTGATGGCATTGGCATTAGTGCATAGCTTCCCAAGGAGTTTCTTCAAAGATGACCATAGTGATATTCAGCAGCGAGGCATATAGCACGTTTTCTAAGGTGAGTTCGTGAACTTGTTAGACCTTGTAGGAATTTATTCTCAAATAATTTTGGGGTCCAGGTCATGTCCCTCCTGTAACATGCAGACTTCCCTCTCTACTTAACCCATTGAGAGCCTTCCATTCTTGGAAGTCATTCAGCACAGATTTCTCATCTTGCCCATTTGTGTATGGTGCTAGGTGCCAGTACTCTGTTTAGCCTCCTTTTAAAAAAAATTTTATTTTTGGAGCCAGGTCTAGGGTGACAAAGTTGAACAAAACAGTTTCTACCCTCAAGGAGCTCATAGTGCGACATTCCTATGTTATTTTCCTACATCTGTCCTTGCCCTGTTACGATTATAAGCTCCTCTATGGCAGGATACCATCTTTCCCTTCTTTTGAACATGTTCCGGTTCCTCATGCAACTTCATACTTGCTGAGTCTAGAAGACATGTGGTTATCAGGCCATCTCCTAGGCACAGATCTGAACCAAACGGGGCATTTAAAAACTGCCCACTCTGGCTGGGAGTGAGCCACAGTCGGTGTAGGATGATTCCAAGCTCGTGTTCCAAGTGCAATTGCCCTCCCTCTCAGAGTGACCTTGGCACTCCCCTTTCCTCTCTGTTCCTTCATGAAAGATGGGGGATGTGTGAACCCTGACACCACGTGGTTTTCGCCGTGCTGTGAAACTCCTGTGTGAAAGGATTTAGGTAAAATCCGAGCACCTTTGTATGGGAGTGTTATAAGCTTTTATCTCAAAGCCCTCTCAGTTGAAAGTTTCACTTGGGAAACAAAATCACTTCAGGGATGGAGAGAGCTGACAGTTCTCAGCAACGATGAGAATAATGGAAGCCTGACTTTTGGAACTCTTCTTACCCATCTCGTTCTCCACAGGGTCTCCTAATGGCAGCTTGCTCCCAGCTATTTATTGCACTGAATGTTAATATATGCACTGATTGCAATGTTAGTCAGAATGCCAACGGGATTTTATAATTTTGGGAGGGAGGAGGCAGAGGGAAGGGACTGGACACATTGCTTTTTAAGTTGATATCATAGAATAAAATGGGAACATTATCAAGGAAATTTTGAAAATGAATGATTAGGTGAATTTGCCTTAATACAAATTCAATCGTATAGTGAGTGAAATAAAAACAGAAACTCTAGACAAGCAGGTCAATGGAAGAGAACAGATAAACAGGTCCAAGGATATTTAAGGCATTCAATGTCTAATAAAGGAGGCATTTCATTTCAGCAGGAAAATAATGGACTATTTAATAACGGGTACTGGGAAAACTAGCTATCCATCTGCATCAAAGGATTTTATATTTACCCACATATTTACCATTTATGGCACTCTCCATTTCTTTGTGTTGATTCTAATTTCCATCTGGTATCATTTTTCTTCTGCCAGAAGAACTTTCTTTAACACTTGCATTAAAGATCTGTTGGTGATGAATTATCTGTGCTTTTCTTTGCCCGAAAAAGCCTTTATTTCTTCTTTGTTTTTAAAATGAAGAGCACAAATCCCTGGCAGACAGGAAGCAAACCAGGTAAACCTTACAATCGCCCCAGTTTACTGCCTTAAGTTTTCAGGCCACAGCACAGGGTGGGTAACTCAGGCAGCACCCAGAGGTATCC
Organism: Carlito syrichta; assembly: GCF_000164805.1. Taxonomy (NCBI): domain Eukaryota; kingdom Metazoa; phylum Chordata; class Mammalia; order Primates; family Tarsiidae; genus Carlito; species Carlito syrichta. The sequence continues at coordinate 503,060 of NW_007251276.1, forward strand.
AGATGAGACCCAGGGAGATCACATGGTTGGCATACACAGGACAAAGCCCTGAACGAGAGACAGCCACCCAGAGAGAACCACCCAGAGTGAAAGATGTGGAGATGTGTAGAGGACCCTCTTAGGTCTTCAACAAAGTGCTGATTAGCAGATGCATTTGAGAAAACAATCTAAGATCCAGGAAAAAACAACACTCAAATGGAGTCGTGAGAACAGTGATCTTTGCTCACTGTTCCTACAAACTAGATTGGAAGCCCTCATAATTCAGAAGGGTCTTGCTTCAGTTCTAGAATCCATTAGTCCTTGACTAAATGCTGCTCTGGACCTACTTAACAAGTCTTAAAAGCCAGAGCCAAGAGGACCAAACAGCTTCCAAGGAACTTAGCTGCATTCCAGACCAAATCTGCTGAAGAATATTTATAGGAACATAAGCATAGGCAGTACCCAAAAAGGTGCAATTCATAATCTGTGATACTCAGACAAATATTAGTAGGCATGCAAAGATCCAGGGAAAAGCAGTCTACAATGAGGAGGAAAAGAAAATCAACTCAGCAAAATCGTTTGGCTGCAGCGAATTTATTTATTTTTTTAATTCTTTTAACCCATTTGCCCATTTCAGAATGGGTGATTGACAAGCACACCTGCCCACACTGTGGTGAGTGTTCAGCAGTTTTTGGCCCCAAATGGCGTGACTCCCATGCCCCACCCTCTCTATTCACCCGATCTTGCCCTGAGCAATTTTTTTTGTTCATTTCCCTGGATGACACTGAGACAACACTCAAACCAAGAACCAAATCAAGAGCTTGATCCCATTTACATTACATACACACACACACACACACACACACACACACACACACACACACACTCACACAATCTAGGAGTGCACCTAACAAAGGAAGTGAAAGATCTTTTCATGGGGAAATATGAAACAATGATTAAGTAAATTGCAGATGACACAGACAAATGGAAGAACCTCCCATGTTCCTGGATTGGAAGAATCAATTGTTAAAATGACTATATGCCCATAGCAATTCACAGATTCAACACAATCTCTTTCAAAATACCAACTTCATTCTTTACAGAACTAGAAAATAAAACAATCCTAAACTGTATATGGAACCAAAAAAAGAACTTGAATAGCCAAAGTAATTCTAAGCAAAAAGAACAATTGTGAAGACTGCCTGTCGCACTGCCTGACTTTAAATTATACTACGAGTTGATAGTATCTAAAACAGCATGGTGTTAATACAAGAATAGACAACTAGATCAATGGTCTCAATAGTTCATTCCTTTTTTTATGGTTGAGCAATTCCACTGCATGGATGTGACACATATTGTTCATTCATTTACCCATTAACAGAAGAAAATCCAGAAAAGGAATTGCATATCTACAACCAACTGATCTTCAACAAAGCTGACAAAAATAAACAATGGCAAAAGGATATGCTATACAATAAATGGTGCTGGGAAAATTGGCTAGTCATATGCAGAAGAATAAAGTTGGATCCTTACCTCTTACCATAAACAAAAATTAACTCAAGATGAATTAAAGACTTAAATGTAAGACCTGAAACTATAAAAATCCTAGAAGAAAATTTAGGGAACACTCTACTAGACATGGGACTAGGAAAAGCATTTATGACAAAGACCCCAAAAGCAATTGTAACAAAAACAAAAATAAACAAGTGGAACTTAGTTAATTAAACTAAAAAACTTCTGTACAGCAAAATAAATAGTCAACAGAGTGAACACAAAATCTATGGAATGAGAGAAAATATTTGCAAATTATGCCCCAGACAAAGGACTAATAACCAGAATCTACTAGGAACTCGAATAACTCAACATGAAAAAAAACCAAGAACCCCATCAAAAAGTGGGCAAAACACATGAATAGACACTCCTCAAAGAAGATATAAGTGGTCAACAAATATCTGAAAAAATGCTCAGCACCACTAATCATCAGAACAATGCAAATTTAAACTGCAGATATATCACCTAATACCATTCAGAATGGCTATTTTTTTAAAAGTTGGAGAACAACAGATGTTGGTGTGGTTGTGGAGAAAAGGAAATGCTCATACACTGTTGGCAGGATTGTAAACTAGTTCAACTCTACAGAAAATAGTATGGAGATTTCTCAAAGAACTAAAATTTGAATTATCATTCAACCCAGCAATCCCACTACTGGAATCTACCCAAAGGAAAAGAAATCAGTATATGAAAATGATACCTGTACCTGTATGTTCATTGCAGCACTGTTCACAATAGCAAAATCATGAAACCAACCTAAATGCCCACTAGCAATTGACTGGATAAAGAAAATGTGGAAAATACTACACAGTCATAAAAAAAGAATGAAATCCTGTCCTTTGTAGCAACATGGATGGAACTGGAGATCATCATCCTAAATGAACTGATTCGGAAACAGAAAACTAAGACCACATTTTCTCATGCGTACGTAGGAGCTAAATGACCACAGAGATGGAAATAATAGACACTGGAGACGCCAGTAAGGAGGGAAGTGGGAAGGAGGGTTGGGATTCAGAACTTACCTGTTGGGTACAATGCTCACTATTGAGAATGGGCCAGCTGATACCCAATTCTCAACACTATGCAATATGTACATGTAAAAAACATGGACGTGTGTTCCCTGAATCTAAAATAAAAATGGAAAAAATTAATGTGCAGAAAAGTTGATTTTTTACGGGTAATGGTTCTATCTAGCTAAATACATACAGGTTAATGTAAAACAACCACAATTGGCATGCGAAACAGTTCTATCACCTGAAAAATTCCTCATGTGCTCTTTTGCCATCACACGCCTCCCTAACCACAAGACCCTGGCAACCACTGATTCCCCATCACTATACATTTTTCTTGTTTTGCTTTGTTTTTGAGTCAGAGTGTTGCCCAGGTTGGAGTGCAGTGGCACGATCATGGCTCACTGCAGCCTTGACCTCTTGAGCTTCCATGATTCTCCCACCTCAGCCTCCCAAGTAGCTTGGAATACAGGCGCTTGGACCACTGAGTCCAGCTAATTTTTAAATTTTTTTGTAGGGAAAGACGAGGTCTTGCTGTGTTGCCTAGGCCGATCTCAAACTCCTGGCTCAAGCAATCCTCCACCTTGGCCTCCCAAAGTGTTGGAATTACAGGCATGAGCTAACATGGCTGGATTCCCATCATTATAGTTTTGCCTTATTCAGAATGCCATATAAATGGAACCAAATAGTATGTAATCTTTGGAGACTGATCTCTGTCATTGGGCTTAATGCCTCGAAGATTCTTTTGTGCTGTTGTATGCCTCAATAGTTCATTTCTTTTTTGATGGATGAGTAATTCCATTGCATGGATGGGACACATCTTGTTCATTCATTTACCTTTAACAGACGATTGAGTTGTTTCCAGTTTTTGGTGACTACCAATAGAATTGTGACAAACAGTTGTGTGAGCATATATTTTCATTTCTCCGGAATAAATCTCTAGATGCAGTATAGCTGTATCATATGGTACATGTATATTTATCTTTATAAATAACTGGCATATTGCTTTCCAGAGTAGCTGTACCATTTACTATTCTACAGATAATGTAAGTCTCAGTTTCTTCATAGCCTCATCAGCACTTAATATTGTCAGTTTATTTTTCAGTCATTCTAATAGGTGCATAGTAGTATTTAATGTGGTTTTGATTTTTCCTCCACCAGTAATGTGTCTTTTTCCTTTGGTTGCCTACAAGATTGTCTCTGTATTTGGTTTTCAGAAAGTTTAATATGATAAATATGATAAACCCAGATGTGTATGTGTGTGTATTTGTATTTATTACGCTGGATGTTTTCTGAGATTTAAAAATCTGTGGTTAGTGTAGGTCATTAATTTTAGAAAATTCTCAACAATTATTTCTTCTCATATTCTTCTGCCTTATTCGTTCTGGGATTCCAATTTTACATGTGTTAGACCATTTGATATTATCTCATAACTCTTGGATGCTGTGTTGAAAGCATTCTTCATCTCAGTTACTGTGGTTTCGATCTGATTTTAAATTGATCCTTTTGTACCATTTCTACATCTCTGCTAAAAGTGCCTCTATGAACTTGCATGCTATCTACTTTTTCCATTAGAATCTTTCATGTATTAGTCATTGCTATTTTCAATTCTCTGTCTGATAATTTCAACGTTGTGTAATATATGTCTGTTTCTGTTGATCATTTTATTTTTTCAGTATGTGTTTTTCCTTACCTTTTGATATGTCATATATATGAAAGTTCTCTCTCCCCCCTCTACACACACACACACACACACACACACACACACACACACACATATACACACACTGTACTACAAGGGGCCTTCTCTCCAAAAAAGAATTCCATTTTTTCAGTCCCCTCTCATATATATATATATATATGAAAGTTGTACATTTTTTTAAAGACAGAAGATATATATATATGGAGGCCTCCCCCAAATTGAAATTTATACACACATACACACACACACACACACACACACACACACACACACACACATAAACTGAAATGTTTATATATAAAAATTGTATATTTATTCTTACATGTTTAAACTGCAGTCACCTTCAAAGAACTCTCTATTTGACGCAATACACCTCTTGAGACACTTTTTTCACTGCTCAAAAGTTTTTGAATTCATCAATTTTGATGCCTTTTAGCGCTTCTTCTGTTTTCTGTTTTACCTCTTCCACATTGGCAAAATATTTTCCTTTGAGGACTTTTTTCATCTGGAGAAACAAGAAAAATTCGCTCAGGGTGAGATTGGGTAAATAAGGAGGTGGGGCATGGGGATTATGCCATTTTTGCTCAAAAACTGCTGAATACTCAGTGGTGAGGGCAGGTTGTTCATGTAATTACCCATCATGAAATGGGAAAACACATCACAAGAATCTCCACAAAAAAAATTTATTGAAGTCAAACTCTAGTCTTTCACAACAACACTAGCTGGTACACTGATGCATATGGGTTTCTAGAACACTTACCTAGTGGGAGAAGCCTGCACTACAAATGGCCTGCCCTCCAAAAATTAATTCAATTTTTTTAGTCACACACACACACACACACACACACACACACACACACACACACACACACACGAAAGTTGTACATGCTTCATAAAACAGAAGATTCTGAAGTAATTTTTTTTATGCTTGGAAATATGAGTACATCTTTTTTTCTCCTAGACTTTTAGTGAGTTGTGCTAATCTAGTCAGGAATTGGGCTGACCTTGAAGCTACCTGTGGCTCTGGCCTAGTACCCTGAGTGTACCATAAGTTTTAAATTTCTCTAATTTCTCTAGTGGCAGCTTATTTTTAGGCTGTGGGCTACTATTTCACCAGAGGACTTTTCTGTTTCCACTTCCCAGAGGGAAGCTGCCCCTTGACCGTCTTCCAGTTGAACTCTGCTGTTATTTCAACGGATTGCTTGTTACTGCGGTGTTGGGGAAGGGTGTGTGCTGGGTTCTTCTCTGATGTTCTGATTTGACCTCAGTCTTGGCAGCACTGTCTTGGGGGTGTGCCCCTCACGAGCGTTCCTGCCTTTCTTTCAGGGATAGAGCATGATCCTGCCATTCCCCTATGGGTAGAGCTTTGAACATTCTGCTCCCCTCTCACGGCTGCAGGTGGCTTCTACCAGTGATCTAAGGCGCCCATTTTTGTTGCTCTTCTCCTTATAGAGGAAAGCTTTTGTTCCAAAGGGAAGATGGAACAATCGACCTGGGCGAAGTGTCAGCAGTGCTGCTTTGTCCCCTCCTAGCCGGCTCCGTGGAGAGGCTTCTTCAGGATGTTCCCCCTTCTCCTGGTGTCAAGTGGGGTTTGTAGAGTAAAATCTGCAAGAGGCTATGAACTCCCTGATGTCTCCAGTGCACCCCAAAGGCTTCACACTCCCCCTCTGGACCACACTTAGCCTTTAGTAACTCTTCAACATTTTAGCTAAATCTCCTTATCAGCTTGTTTGGTATTGGCAGCATTTACCCCAGGTAAACAAATGCTCAGCTTTGTTTCTCCCTGCAGGTGCCTGTCTCCCCAGATTGTAGGCTGGATGTCTGCCCTGCTGACACAGTTCCCTGAGGGGTTCAGGAAAAGTTGCAATGTGTGTTTTGTCCTAGTTTTTCTTGTGACAAGTGCTCTCTCCAGCTTTCTGCATGTCGAACCGGAAGTATCCACTGTTTATTGAGAGTGGTGGCATCTCCAAGCCATGGCAAGAGGAGGACTCTGACCCCACTTTTTCTTCTCTCTTCTCCTCCCCCACACAAGGCATCTTCAGTCAGCTCCATCGATTTCCAACCTCTTTGTAATTCCCCCACCCCCCTCTCCTTTTCTCTTTTCCTTGTTTTAACGTTATTTGCCTGTGTTCTTTTTTTTCCTTTTTTTTTTTTTTTTTTTTTTTTTTTTAGAGACAAGGTCTCACTATGTTGCCCTGGCTGAGCTCAAATTCCCCGGCTCAAGCAATCCTCTCCCGTCGGCCTCCCAAAGTGCTGGCATTACAGGCATGGGCCACCACGCCCGACCAACTTGCCTGTGTTCTATTGGCTGGTTGGCTGTGTGAGTGCATGCCCCACCAGTCATCCTTGTTCCTTGCTTATTTTTGTGAGTTAGGTGTTGGGAGCTCAGGCACCGTGCACGACCTTCTCCATGAAGATTACTGGCCACCCCAGAAGGGAGTCCCACGCGCTGGTAGCACAAAGGTTCCTGCTGCACAGCTGGGAGACAAAGAAGAGGTGTCGACTGTCTATCATGACAGTCGGGGAAGTGTAGCAGGAGCATTCACACACCGGAGTCTTGCAGATGGAAGGCAGAAGCCCCAGTGGCCATGTTCGCCATGTGCACATGTGTTTTCCCGTGATGACACAAGCAAGCATGGGCACACACACATACACACACACACACACATCGCTCCCCAAATTGCAATTTCAGAAGGATTTTCCTGCTTTTCGTTGGCAAAGTAAGGCGCAAAAATCAACTTGCTCTGCTCTCTTTTTAAAACACAAAATATCCTTCCGGATTGTATCTAACTGCCAAAGTCATGCAGGATCATTACAAACAACAACAACAACAATGATGACAATAATTCAAGCAAAACCCAAACGCAGTGAAAGTCGATTCTTGTTCTTCTCCCCTACTCCCGGTCAGAGCCTACTGTGCACATTCCGGGGTACATCCTTCCAGTTTTTGCTGCTTATACACCAAAGAATATGTGTTTTCATTTTTTAAAAAGTCGGGCTAACAGAATTGACTCATGGTTTTGAAGCTATGGATTAGTGGAGATTGCTTTCTTTCCAGCTGGCAGCTCAAGGTTTGCTACGGCGGTGGGTGAAACGAAAGACAGGAAGCCAGAAAAACACCGCAGCAGCTTTTTGGAGGAAAGAGTGAGTGCTGGAAGACAAGAGCTGGAGTAATGCAATGAAAACGCCCAGGACTCAGGGAAAGGTCTATCCCTCCTGTTCAAGGCACAGCCCCATCAGCAGAGGGCGGAGTCTCGGGACCAGCCTGGAGCCTGTGGGTCAGGCACGTTCACGGGCCCTCTCCTCACAGTTTGTGTCCCCTGGGTCCCTGCAAGCCCTGGCCGTCACATCACACAAGGACGACCACAGATCTTTCCAGCTGTCCTGCGGCTGGAAGGTCATTTTGCTCCTGTTTTCTTCGCAGTGGTTCTGGCTGTCCTGACGGTAGGGTTACTGACCTTGGCTTTGATCTGTAGACATAGGAGACTGCTCAGGAAACCCTCGTGCCGGCAGCAAATGTGGATTTGTATTGTATCTTTCTGGCTAGGAAGGTGCAGGTAGGACTGTAAAATGTCAGCACTTTAAATTCGATGATTCTGTTTTCCACTGAAAATTAGGAGTGGATCTCAATTCTGGGCACTTGCAAAAGCATTCTTTCATCATTGACAGCCTTACTGTGCTTTCGAAATGGTAAGAATTTACACCAATACCGCTTGTGAGATTTGCTGGGAGGAGCAATGTCTTTCTAAGCCCATCTGTGGTTTGAGTTTCTGACATTAACATCAAACAGGGAGCTGGTTGACCAGAAATGCAGATCTTGAACAATGCCTGAGGTGAACCAAGACCCCCGAAAGAAGCAAAGCTCTCACTTTACTGGATCATCTCTGATTCAGGTACAAGGAGAAAGATGGTTTTAATGTTAACTAAGAGATATGTATCTCCCCCACCTTTCCTCCCTTAGTTATCCTTGTACTGATTTCCTTAGCAGGCCCCTCTACTCAATTACTTTAATTCTTTAATGCAACTAATAATTATAGTGTTGATGCTCTGTTCGGCAGTGCCTGGACCTCCAGCCTTCCATCTGGTGAGATTCACTCTGAGCTGGGAACTCCCGCTGACTTGACTGCAAAAGAAAGAAGTAGCACCAGCAGAGATTAATCCTCCCATCAGCCTTGAGAGAAAGGGCTGCAGCCCCCGTGTGGATTTGCCCAGCATGCTACTGACTTTATTAGACAACGGACTGGACAAAAGGAAACAAGGCCTCTCCCTCTTCCCAAAGAGCACTGTGCCCAAACTGTATTAGACGACCAAGGGTCACAGCGTCAGGTTCAAGTGTACCTTTTTCTGGACACAGTGAAGCATTTTCCTGTGTTGCAGCTCAAGCAAGTGTTGCTTTTGCAATGCAAGGAAATTTGGGGGGGAGGCTTGCGGGAGTTCAGTGTTCATTTTTCTTATTTCCTGTAGATAATTTGGGATGGGGACGCTTGTTTACTTAATGAACACTGGATTCTGTGCCAGAGAGTGCGTGAGGGCCTCAAGCAGAGATGGAAGGTAAGCAGAGAGGTAAGTCTCTCTGCCCTGAGGAGCGCAAGGAGTGATAAAAGGGGAGGGTGGAGGCAGACAGATGAACAAATGGCACGTCTAGCCTATAAGGAGAAGGTCAGGTGCAGAGCTGCATGCAGCAGGCTTGGGGGAGACAAGATGGGCCCATCAAGCCCGGGGAAGAACAGGCCAGACTTCACAGAGCGATCAAGCCTTTGAGGAGTCATTCACCAATTTATAATTAGTTGACTCATTTAATAAATATGATGGAATGCTAACTTCATTCTGTGCCGGGCATCGTGCGCTGAATGACGGCCCCTCCATCACCAAAGTAAATTTCTGTGTCCTAATCCTTAGAGCCTGTGAATGTTACCTTATGTGGCAAAATATGTGGCTGAGTGAAAGCTCTGGAGAGGAGGAGTTCATTCTGGATCATCTGGAGGGGCCCTACATAGAAACACATGGTGATAGGTGGGGGTCTTGTTTTAATCTTCTGCGTGTGGTCAGACAATTTTCCCAGCAATTTTCCCAGACAATTTTCTCCTCTCCCCGGTGGTTGGTGGTGGAGGCTTTGTCGAAGATGAACTGGTTGAGAAATTGAGGTTTTGCTACTGGAATCTCTATCCTGTTCCACTGGGCTGTATGCCTGTTCTTGTACCAATACGAGGCTGTTTTGATTATTGTAGCTTTATAATAAAATTTAAAGTCTGGGAGTTGATACCTCCCGCTTTTTTTTTTTTTTTTTTTTTTTTTGGGGGTTTTTTT
>NW_007251276.1:512628-513366 GCF_000164805.1 Carlito syrichta
TTTTTTTTTGCTGAGGATTGTTTTGACTATTCGTGTCATTTGTGTTTCCATATGAATTCCTGTACTGTTGTTTCCAGGTCTGAGAGGAATGCTGCTGGCATTTTAATGGGTATTACATTAAATCTGTAGATTGCCTTGGGTAGGATGGACATCTTAACAATGTTGATTCCTAAAAGATCTAAACATCAACCTTCCATACGACCCCTCAATCTCCCTACTGGGAATATACTCGGAGGAACTCAAATCGCTCTATGAAAAAGATACCTGCACATGCACGTTTATTGCTGCATTGTTCGCAATAGCAAAAACATAGAACCAACCATGCTGCCCATGAAAAGAGGACTAGATTTAAAAAATGTGCTACATAAACACAATGGAATATTACACAGCCATAAAAAAGGACGAAATTATGGACTTCACAGCAACCTGGATGGACTTAGAGTCTATAATACTGAGCGACCTATCACAGAAACAAAGACCCGAGTATCACATGTTCTCACTTATAAGTGGACCTTGATCAATTATCATAATACTATGAGGAAAGGATTGGCAGCAGTGGGAAACTGTCAGAGGAGGGCTGGGGTGGAGTTGGCAGTAGTGGGAATCAGCTGGGGAAGAGGTGGGCATACCTCATCAACAAGGGTACATGCATAATGAACATTTGTTTACCTAACCCTGAATTGTACCCCATATCATTTTTTTTTTTTTTTTGGAGTCTCACTGTGTCGCCCAGACTGG
>NW_007251276.1:513681-521272 GCF_000164805.1 Carlito syrichta
TCAGGCAATCCACTCACCTCAGCCTCCCAAAGGCGCGGGCTGAGCCACCGAGCCCGGCTAACAAACGTCTTTTTAAAAAATAATGTTGATTAGAAAAACTTGTATAGGCTTGATGATGTCGTTTTCCCTCTTCTTTTCCTCCCAAATTTTAGGGCAAGCTCTACTAGGTATAAGAAGGTTCTTTACCGTCTTTGTTTCTTCATGAATATTAAAACTGTGCCTTGTGAACAGATTACTCACTGCTTAGCAGTAAAGTATTTCAAATTCCTGAAAAAAAACCGATATTATTTTCTGATTACAAAAGAATATATCTACAATGAAAAAATTGGAACAATACAAGAAGATAGAATGGAAGTAAAAATCGCCCGTAGTCCCACGCTCCAGAGAGATTTCTCGTTAGCGTGTCTGTGCATTTTGGTCAGATGTTAACTTCTGCGTTGTGGTGACTGCCATCTCATCGTTATGGCTGGGTGGTACGAACGTTTAGGTATAAGGAACAGAGATTTTCTCAGCCTGGAAAAGGGCTTGGGTTTCAGGATGTCTCAGGTAAGATAGGCAAGGTTGTACCGGTGTAGCCAAATAACCCTGAAGCGTCAAAGGCTTATTTCTCACACACACCACATAGCCATTGTGAACTGAAGTATTGTTGGTGGTTGAGGGACTCTGCTTCTTGTTGTCACTTAGTGTCTCTCTGACAGGGTTGGAGTGACACCGACCACTGAAGCAGGGAAAGAGAAAAGCCACTCATGGGCTTTCCACTGTCGCCACCAGAAGTAACAGCCAGCATCAGCTCCTCACAGGCCAGTAGCACAACTGGTCACACGGCCGGGCCTAACTGGAAATGGCTGGGAAGTGAGAGGAGCAACGTCTGTCAGGTTTAGCACAGGGTCCCTTGGATGGTCCCTGACCTCATTTAAACATTGGCCCATGACCTGGGTTGACCAGGTGAAGGCTCTGTGTGCCCCAGCAGGAATGGTGCTCAGTCAAGCCAGCCAAGCTGCCATTTCCTGGGCCTGGGGGCTGCACAAGAGAAATGACATTGGTGTGGAGACCACGGACCCACGAGAGCAACCCTTGGACAACCACGGCTCCCTCTGGCTGCTGAAGTCCACACATACTTGATGGCAAAGTCGGTGCCGCTCCCCAGTGCACAGAGACTCACACTTTCCATGCTCCCCTGAGGCCTGGCTCCTATGGCTGACTTTAGGCCAATTGCCCTACCTCATCCCATAAGGTGATGGCCCCCAGTGCTCTATCTCTGCTGCAGACTGAGGGAAGAACGAACACATACACAATGTATTTGTTGTGCTCCCACACCATGTCACAACATGCTCCCTGACCAAAGCCCCAACGTCCCTGGAGGTGAAAAGAAATACTTAATTCTCCAAAATGTTGAGGCTGGACGTAGTGGCTCAAGCTTGTAATCCCAGCACTTGGGGAGACCAAGGTGAGAGGATTGGGTGAGCTGTTAGGTGTTCGAGACAAGCCTGGGAAACCTGGCAAGACCTTGTCTCTACAATAAATAAAAAAATAAGTCGGGCATGATAGCGCACGCCTGTAGTTCCAGCTACTTGGAAGGCTGAGGTGGAAGGATCGCCGGAGTCCAGCAGGTAGAGGTTGTGGTGGCCGTGAGTGTGCCACTGTACTTCAGCCCGGGTGACGGAGTGAGACTTCAACTCAAAAAACAAACAAACCAAAATGTGTGAAAAACCCAAAACAGGTGAAATGTATATACGAAATCAAGTACATATGAAATATCTTTAGTTTATCTTGCAAAAGGAAAAACATCACAAAATTCTTGCCAGGTGTTTTTTTCAGAGACATTTGGATCTGACCATTAGCACTGATCCGATCAGCTGAGCCCAACCTACATACCTAAAGTATTTCAAATTCCTGGAGAAAAAATGATATTACTTTCAGATTACAAAAGACTATCTATACAATGAAAAAATTGGCACAATACAAGAAGATAGGATGGAAGTAAAAATTCTTGTTCGCGTATCTATGCATTTTGGTCAGATGTTACTCCTGCATTGTTGTGACTGCCATCTCATCTTTATGGCTGGGTGGTACAAATGTTTAGGTACAAGAAATAGAAATTTTCCCAGTCTGGAAAAGGGCTTGGGTTTCAGGATGTCTCGGGTAAGACAGGCAAGGTTATGCTGGTGTAGCCAAATAGCTCTGAAGCGTCAAAGGTTTATTTCTTGCGCACACCACATATCCATTGTGAACTGAAGTGTTGGTGGTAGTTCTCGTCCCTCCGCCCCTCCATTTTCCCTGAAGTCCCCTGTGGGTGTAGTGTCCACGGCCTCTAGGGGTGCGGATTAGGGTCAGTTGCACAGCCCAGACCTTCTTGATGGGCTCCTGTGGAATCAGGTCAAGGATCCTACCTCCAGGTCTGTCCCCTGGCTGCTGGGGTGAGCAAGCTTGCTGACATGCCCTAAATGAGCTCACGGTGCCTCACTCCTTTCCCAATCTCTTGATAAGGAGGCTCTGATTATGTGCCTCAAGTCTACAGAGTCCCCAGAGCAGGAAGCTTTTGAAGTCCTCTCAGTGGGCCCTGGGCCCCATGGACTAATGGCTGCTGTCTGCCCCTCCTCCTCAGAGGCTTCACTCTTCCTGTGCTGTCTCACTAGTGCTGTCACAGCTTAATTTGTTCTGTGACCAGGGCAACCAGAGGGCCCGGGCGTTTCCATCATAATATGAGTGTGCTTTATGAAGTGTGCGCTTACATCACAGACAAGGTAGCACGAAGGACCTCCCTGTGAGAGCCTCCCTCGACCCTCACAAGGGCTGCTTTGACTTCCCTTCTCCAGGTAACTTGAGCAGGCCAACCATGTAGGAGCCATCCATTTCCCTGAAATTGTCTGTCCCCTTACACAAGTGGAAGTCTAGGCAAGACTCCAAATACTGGTAACCGGAATAATACGAAACTTTTTTTGGGGGGTTCGGGTTTAATCTGTTAGGAGGGTCCCACTTTGATAGCAAAGGATGCTTGTGGAAAAGCCTTTCTTGGAGTCAAAGGTGTAGGAGGAAGGTCATTAGTAAAAGTCAATGTTAAGTCTTACCTTATATTTGGGTTTCATTTATTTTATGTTCTGGAGCGCACGGGTGAGCTTAATTTTAGTGCAGTCAATATTAAATTAAAAATCATGAGTCATACAAATAAAATAAGAAGGAAATCTGTAATCCTCCTGCTAACCCTTGTTCTATGTAATACATGAATTATTTTTGCACAAAAACTTTCTTATTTGCCATGGTAAAAGAAAAAATCCAAACTTGTTGAAATGAATGCTAATTTTAAGGAAACATCACTGGTACTTTCCCCCCATGGCAGAGGAGGCCTCGATGAGTTCCAGAGCCTAGAGTTTTCAGGACTAGAAGATATCCTCGAATGCTCATGTACCCCGGAGGGGAGCTTGGGCAAAGGAGTGAGGCGAACTCAAATATTTTCCAGAAGGGGATTAAATGGCTTTCAGAGCTCAGTGAAATTGCCGCCTGCCCTCGCACCCTGCAGGGGAATACAAAGAAGATTTGGGATTAAGTTTCAGCATTGTCTCCATGAGAAGAACTTTTATTTTGATTCTATTCAGAGCGCAACTTTGATCAGGCTGAACTTAGGTCCTCCCCACGAGAGCAGGTATGTGATTACACACTGGAGGTTTTGTGTTCTTCTCAGCACTCACGCAGGGCATTGGGCATGAAAGGAGCTTCTGGAATCCTCACATGTCTAGAGGAGTCCTACTCATTCTACCACTAATTGGACTCCTGCTCCTGGCACTTTGGAGATGTGTTGCCCGTATCTTGGTCATTGTCATGAATGTTTCACAGGTGGGGAAACCGAAGATGAGACGAATCTGGTAATTTCCTAAGGTCGTGAGGTTTGTAAGCTTGGCAGGTGCTATGGAGAGGCAGGTGTGTCAGGTTCCTGAGCCAGGCTCTGTGTCTGCCAGACCAAAGCAAGTTTTGCTTTAAGTTTCTTCAAAAGCTAAGATCAGAATGGGAGCAGACATCAAGGGGTAAGTGGAGTTAGGCTAACAATACAACAAAAGACAATGTCTCTTCAGAGAGAGGGCAGATATGGAGGAACCATAAAGGTTTAGGACATAAGGTGTTCATACATTTGACAAAAATAGTGTGGAAAAGTGAATCATATAGTCTCCTGGGTGTTTGCTGCCATTTTGATAAAATTATTTACCCCTGTAACTAAAATTTCTCTTTCTCTCCCCGCTGTGATATAGAGCATGATGTTGACACCATCTTGGCAGTACCCGGCTTTACCTGTGTCCTTGGTATAACCTTATAGGAGGTCAGAATAGAAAGGGCTTCCTGGCAAGTACCCAGTTTTGTTTTGACCGTTTGGTGCCAATTAATTGTGCCACACCTGAGGGCATGATGACTGGAGAGTGTGAGGTTGAGTTGAAGTACTATTGTCCACTTAGTAGTCAAGTCTCTACTTAAAAGTGTGTCTGACGGATAGGTTTTTATTGATGGCGCCCTGGCAGAATTTTAGCTTTTCTGGGACTCTCACAAGTTCTTATTGTGGGAGAAGGTGCTGATGGCAAACTCATAGCTTGTTACATTGGATAATCCTGCTCCCACCGTCTACAGCACATGATGGATTCCCTAATTTCATATCAGAGTTACATGGAAGCTGGCAGGAATGGAGCCATGGTTGTAGCTTGAAACGTGTGGTCTGATCGCAGATTTTGTCTGCTTTCAGGGGCAGCAAGAGAGGTGAAGGAGGGTCTGCATTCCTGTGAAAATACAGAGAGGACATCCCCCAAATAGAATTTATTTATAAAAATTTGTGTATTTATTCTTACATGTTTAAACTTCAGTCACCTTCGAATACTTTCCATTTGATGCAATATATCAATTGAGACAATTTTTCCGCTGCTCAAAGCAGTTTTTAAACTCATCAGTACTGATGCCTTTCAGCGCTCCCACCGTTTTTTGTTTCACCTCTTCCACGTCAGCAAAATGTTTCCCTTTGAAGATTTTTTATCATCTGGGGAAACAACAACAAAAAAAAGTCACTCGGGTGAGACTGGGTGAATAGGCACAAGGGTCATGCTGTTTTTGGTAAAAAAAAAAAAATACTGCAGGACACTCAGGGTGGTGGGGGCAGTTGCACTCATAAATCACCCATCATGAAATGGGCAAACGAGTTAAAAGAATTTAACAAAACAATTCACTGAAGCTGAATACGGCCTCTCATAACAACGCTAGGTGATACACTGATGCCAATGGGTTCCTAGAACTCTTACCTAGCAGGGTACTACTACATAAAAGGGTCTTGCTCTCTGAAAATAATTCCAGTTTTCTGGGTTCCCCTGGTAAACTTCAGGATAAGCCAGCCAGGAGAAATGACTTCCACAGTTACCCGAGAGATCCACTCCATATCAGCTACTAGTATTGAAACCTATAAATATGCACAATCATCAGAAGTCACTAGACACTTGAGGAGAATCAGGAGTTAGTGTAGAAGGGGAATCTAACTGGACAAGCAGAGTAATTGCTTCAGGGAAAGAGATTTAATGGTGAACATTAAGAGAATGAAAAGGAATCTAGGTAGCGTCCTCACTGAGTATTGAGAATATATGGGATTCATTAAAAAAGAGCAAGTTACCACGAAAAGGAGAAGTGAGAGCAAGAAAGATTCTTAAGCATTAAAACATCCCAGAAGTTAAAAATATAAAAATAAAACTCACAATAGTTTTATTTATTCTTTGTGCCTTTACTTATGTGGTCGTATTTTCTATGATGGAAACATTTTTAATTAGTGGTAGGACTTTCCAATAAAGGATATTAAAAGATTTAAAGCCTTGGGTTTCATTTTTTCCCCCCATTTTGCTTTTAAAAAATGTGCTTTTTGAGAAGCGGCAAGATGGTTGAAGCCCTCTGCAAAGGAGATCTGCAGTGGGTCTCTGACTCTCGCTCCGGGGGGCTGTGGACCCAAACATTGCAGCCTGCTCTTCATACGGAGCTCGGCCGTTGCCACCACTGGGACATCGCAACGGACTGGACAGTCACTGCGGCACAAATGGCGCCGCCGCCGCCACCGCTGCCACCCGCTGCTGCTGCCGCGACCTCCGTGATGGCTGTAGCACATCACACCACCCAGGCCCGAGGCGATCCACATCAAACCCCTTCAGGGAAGATCTGCTGGGATCGCTGCCAGCTCTCCTGCCATGGAGACTGTCCTGCCCGCCAGCCGTAAGGCTCCTGTTGCCTGCCCTGAGGCAGGCAGCCATCTTGTTCCTGTCCGGCCCCACCCCCTCTGGGGCGAGCAGCTGGGATAGCACCACCTGCTGGCGATTCAAGGTAACAACACCGAAACGGGAGAAACAAGCTGGATAAAGACAAGACCAGAGTGCTGAACGGAGGGTAATCTGAACTGTCCTTCACAGCAGACCAGGGGCAACTGACCCTAACTGCAAACTAATTTACCAGCTTGAAAAGAAAACTAGAAATCAGACCTGAAGGGACATTGGACTTAAACGAAATGTCTCAGAGTGTGCTTCATTGATTCTATTAGTTTAATGACTTAATTCTATTCCTACTGTATTGTTCCCTTTTTTCTTTTTTCCTTTTCCTTTTCTTCTCTTTTCTTCTCTCTGTAAACCATATCTTTGTATAGAGGAACAGCACACTAACAAGGTGGTTGGTTAGCTTGTATGTTAGCATCACTATATGTTTTATTTTTATTTTTTATTTTTTGTATGAGAGTTGGTTCATCTGTAACTGTGGTCTATTGTTTTTATCTGTTGCAGTATAGGCCTCTCTCTCTATTTGTTGGCACACTCGTTTGTTTCCCCCCTTACTCCTCTATCTCTCTACTCCCCTCTTCAACCCACTATCTGCTCCATTCTCTCCCCTCTGCTAACCACATTTTATTTCAGGGAGTAAACCTACAGCCCCACTGCACAGGCAGATTCCAGGGCAAAGGGAAGTGGGTTCCAGATTATCCATACACCTGTCAGCGAATACCAGGACCTGCAGACAGATTTTGAATCACAGCTCTCCTCTTAAGTAAATCTCAAAATTGCAGAAAGGACCACCTCCAACCTACAGTGCAACTCCAGAATTGAACAAAGTAAGAGGACATAAATAATAGGAGATTGAACAAACAGAAGTAAAACCAATCCCTCTACCCCTGAATAACAGAATTAAAGAAGACGGTGACGTGGAGGAAGGAAAAAGTAGGGAGGGGAAAAAACCACACAAATGAAGAAAAACCAAAAGAAGAATGTAGGTCTCACACAGACCCGTGGGAAATCAGACATTGAGAAAACAGATTCTGGAACACAAACAATGAAGAGCCCCCAGAATGACTGGTTACATGCAACAAACCCAGACATCAAGACATTAATGGAGAGAATT
This sequence comes from Carlito syrichta, assembly GCF_000164805.1. Taxonomy (NCBI): domain Eukaryota; kingdom Metazoa; phylum Chordata; class Mammalia; order Primates; family Tarsiidae; genus Carlito; species Carlito syrichta. The sequence goes on from NW_007251276.1 coordinate 521,068, forward strand.
AAAAAAATTGAGGAGAGACAAGAGGAAAATAGGAAGGAGCTGATGTCAGAAATGACAGCAGTAAAGAATACTGTGATGGAAATGAACAACAGACTAATAAGCATGGAAAGCAGAATCAGCCAAGCCGAAGAAAGAATCTCAGAGCTCGAAGACCAAAACACAGAACTAACCCAAACTGTCAAAAGCATAGAAAAGAAGCTCAAAA
>NW_007251276.1:521292-522535 GCF_000164805.1 Carlito syrichta
ATCTCATTAAGGATGAAAAAATTCAAACACAAGAGATTCAGAGAACCCCTGCAAGACAACAAACGAGAAGACCAACTCCCAGACACATAATAATTCGCCTAAACAAAGTAACTATAAAAGGAAAAATCCTAAAGGCAGCAACAGAAAAAGGCCAGACTACCTACCAGGGAAAACCAATTAGAATAGCAACAGATTTATCCACAGAAACCCTTCAGGCCAGGAGAGCCTGGAGCCCTATCTTCAAAGTTATAAAAGAGAAACAATTTCAACCAAGAATAACCTATCCAGCCAAACTAAGCTTCATTAGTGAGGGAGAATTGAAATCTTTTCCAGATATCCAATCCCTAAGAATCTACGCTGCCACCAGACCACCTCTACAAGAAACACTTAAGAAAGTACTGAACACAGAAGAAAAAGAAAAAAGAGCAACAACATTCTTCACAAGAGTACAGGCAAAAGATTAAAAACACACATGAACCAACCCCAAAACCCAAAGAAAGACACCAAACAAACAGGAACAACTCTGTAAGAACCTTATGACAGGGATCAACTCTTGCATTTCAATTATTAGCCTAAATGTGAACGGACTAAATGCACCACCGAAAAGACATATAGAATGGCAAAATGGATAAAATATCATCAGGTAACAATCTATTGCCTTCAAGAGACACCTCACTAGAAAGGACACCCACAGACTCAAAGTAAGAGGATGGGAAACAAACTTTCAGGCGAACAGAATACAAAAGAAAGGAGGAGTAGTGATCTTAATTTCAGACAAAATACCCTTCAAGCTATTAAAAATCAAAAAAGATACAGAAGGCCACTACATAATGATAAAAGGCTCAATCCATCAACAAGAAATATCTATCCTAAACATATAAGCACCCAACATAGGTGTGCCAACTTTCATAAAGCAACTTCTTGGAAAACTAAAAAAGATATCAACTCTAACACTATCATAACTGGGGACTTTAATACCCCACTCACAATCCTAGACAGATTATCAGGACAAAAAAATCAGCAAGGAGATCCGGAACCTCAATGTGACTTTGGACCAAATGGACTTAATTGATACCTACAGAACACTCCATCCAAAGACCACAGAATACACATTCTACTCATCACCACATGGAACATATTCTAAGATCGACCACATACTCGGCCATAAATCAAGCATAGGCAAATTTAAAGGACCGAAATTCTACCAAGCACCTTCTTGGACCACAGTGGAATAAAAATAAAC
>NW_007251276.1:523288-524781 GCF_000164805.1 Carlito syrichta
TAGGCTTCATTCCTGGCATGCAAGGCTGGTTCAATATTCGTAAAACCATAAATGTAATTAAATACATCAACAGATGTCAAAACAAAAACCACATGATCATATCACTAGATGCAGAAAAAGCTTTTGATAAAATCCAGCACCCCTTCTTGATAAAAACCCTTGAACATCTAGGCATACCGGGAACATACCTCAAAATAGTAAAAGCCATCTACGAGAAACCCACAGCCAGCATACTCCTAAATGGACAAAAATTGGAACCAATTCCCCTGAAAACTGGAACTAGACAAGGATGCCCACTCTCTCCCCTCCTGTTCAACATAGTATTGGAAGTCCTGGCTAAAGCAATCAGAGAAGAGGAGGCAATCAGAGGTATTCAAATAGGAAAAGAGGAAGTCAAGTTATCTCTCTATGCAGATGATATGATGGTGTACCTTAAAAACCCAAGAGAATCTGTCAAAGGCCTCCTTACATTGATAAAAGCCTTTGGCAAAGTCTCAGGATACAAAATAAATGTACAAAAGACAATCGCATTTCTCTACACCAATAATAAACAAACAGAAACCCAAATAAAAAACAGAGTTCCATTCACAATAGCCACAAAAAAAATGAAATACCTTGGCATCTTCCTAACCAGAGACGTGAAAGACCTTTACAATGAAAATTACAAAACACTGCTCAAAGAAATCAAAGCTGACATGAACAAGTGGAAAAATATCCCATGCTCACGGATCGGAAGAATCAACATTGTGAAGATGTCCATCTTACCTAAGGCAATCTACAAATTCAATGCAATACCCATTAAATTACCAACAACATTCTTCTCAGACCTAGAAAAAAATAACACAGGAATTCATATGGAAACACAAACGTCCAAGAATAGCCAGAACAATCCTCAGGAAAAAAAACAAAGCAGGCGGTATCACAATACCAGACTTCAAACTTTACTATAAAGCTACAATTATCAAAACAGCTTGGTATTGGTACAGGAACAGGCATATAGATCAATGGAACAGAATTGAAATTCCAGAAGCAAAACCTCAATTTCTCAACCAACTCATCTTCGACAAAGCCCCCACCACCTACCACTGGGGAGAGGAGAACCTATTCAGTAAATGGTGCTGGGAAATCTGGCTGACCACATGCAGAAGATTGAAACGGGACCCCTATCTATCCCCATGCACAAAGCTTAACTCCAAATGGATCAGAGACCTAAATGTAAAATCTCAAACCAAAGAACCTTAGAAAAGGAAGGAAATACCCTCATGGAAATCGGAACTGGCATCCAATTCCTGGACAAAACCCGAAACCCACAGGTCATAAGAGAGAAGATAGACAAGTGGGACCTTATTAAACTGACAAGCTTCTGCAAGGCCAAAGAAACCATCAAGAGAGCAGGGAGACAGCCTACAGACTGGGAAAAAGTATTTGCCACTCTAGGTCTGACAAAGGCTTAACATCCTGGATCTACAAGGAACTGAAACGTACTGAAAGAA